>NC_134353.1:665798718-665839624 GCF_048569485.1 Anomaloglossus baeobatrachus | reverse complement strand
ATGATTAACCCTTACGAACCTCAAATAACGCTCCCTAAACTTATGAACATGTTAAGGGGAACCTGTCCGGTGCAATATGCATCCAGAGCCACGAGCAGTTCTGGGTGCATATTGCTAATCTGTGGCTAACTGTCCCTGTATCTGGTAGCATAGATAAAGAGATCTTTAGAAAAAGTATTCTAAAGATTCTTTGTAATATGCTAATAAGTGCGGGGACTAGTCGTAAGGGCGTTACTTCACTTGACTAGTCCGCCCTCTTAGCATGTTAGCACGCCTACAGGGGCATACTAACATGCTATTCAATGTAGTGTCACGTGATGTGGATACCTGTGTCTGCGGTGAACGCTGAGCTGAATGCCGGGCACTTCTGGTCATGCGCAGTAATTAGCTGGGTGTACGCTTCCCGGCTTTAGACAGGTTTGTGCTCATGACCGGAAGTGCGGAGCATTCAGCTTCAGCGTTCACAGGAAAGCGCATCACCACTGCGGATGCTGCCCCTGTGGGCGTACTAACATGCTAAGAGAGCGGCCTAGACGGGGAAAGTAACACCCTCTAGCGATTAGTCCCCATGTTCATTAGCATATTATAAAGAATCTTTAGAAATACCTTTTCTAAAGATCACTTGATCTATGCTACTTGATACAGGAACGGCTTTCGGTCACAGGCCTTATATATTATTGGGCAGTTAAGATAACCACGTGGGCAATATTATCAGCATATAAGAAATGGACGGAAATGAAAAAAAAATTGTGGACAACCCCCGTCCCAGTCAAACTATTCTGTGGTCCACTAGACCTATTGGATTGTTATTCCCTCTCCTGGGGTCTGCAGTTTACAAAACAAATTTGGCTCACATGCATGAAGTGCCTCGATTTGGCTTCCCCTAGGTCTCAAACAATAAAGTCATCCTTTAATCCCAAATAGTATGGAAAGAGCAATGGTTCACCCGCAGATTCTGGCTGGAATCTTCACTTATGCGGACATTTTGGACATTGACTCACTGCAACTACATCAAATTTCTCCGTAACTGAGATTTTTTTCAATTTATGCAGATTAAAACATTTAGCGTTATTGCTATACAGCTCAATGAAGGTCTCTCAGCCGACAGTTTGAGAAGCTATATAGAAAGGGTCCGTCAAGTAGGGGCCTGATATCTATAGTATAAAACTCCCCTGAGATTGAACCCCTGAAAAAAACGAACACTTGTGGTTAAACTGGAGACTCTTTGGAAGACAGAAGTCTCACCAGTGTCGGCGGCAAATTTGGGAAAAGGCGGCTAAATCAGCCATATGCACTCTGTATAAGGAGAGTAGATATAAGATCTTTATGTTCTGGCATCATATCTCAGAGCCACTACATAAATATAATCATCAGTTCCCGGATGTCTGTTGGCATTGTGGTAGGACAGCCAGGTCTCAATATCACATTTTTTGGACTTGTGCTGTGGCAACAGGATTTTGGGATTCAGGGAAATCCTTAATTCATAAAGTAGTCTATGGGGAAGTAGGACGGGACCCTGTAACCTATCTTATCACGCCTAGAGGTTTGGGAAGGAACTCATCCAAACTATTATTGCATATATTAACTGCGGCCAGGTGCTTGGTCACTCTCCAGTGGAAAATTGTTAAACCACCCTCATCAGGACCTGCTAAAGCAGAAGCTGACATTCGCAGAATGGAATACATGACAGCTTTACTGAATGCAAAAGTGAATCACTTTGAAATCATTTGGTCTCCTTGGGATTATTTCTGGGCTCAACACAACCAAGATACTCATGTCAAGCAGTTACTTTGCAAACAATTATACCCTTGCAGACCTGTGTTAGTATACAAAGATCTATTAAAATCAACTTTAACCCCTTCACGACCTTTGACGGATCTTTCCGTCATGGAGTGTCACGTTAAGCCCCGCCCCCTGCCGCGGGCAGGATGCAGCGATCCGCGCACATATCAGCTGTTTTCAACAGCTGACATGTGTGCCTGCATGTTACGAGTGGAATCGCATTCCACCCGTAACATTAACCATTAACCCCTTACCTCTCGCTGCCAAAGTCTGGCAGCGAGATGTATATATACGCAGTAATGATTTTCACTTACCGCCGCCCCACCGGAAGTCACGGTCACGTGTGTGATCACATGACTTTCGGTGGTTGCCATGGAGTACAGGGTCATTTGATGATGGCTGCAGCTATGACGAGTCACTTTCGTTTTCACTCGGCCCGGAGGCCAGTGAAGCAGGAAGTGACCGTATCTGCTGTATAGCTGTGATCAGCAGATCGATTGGATTGCTGATCGCTATAGCCCCCTAGGGGGACTAGTAAAATTAAAAAAAAAAAAAAAAAAAACCTAAAAAAGTTCAAATCACCCCCCTTTCATCCCATTGAAAATTAAAGGGTGAAAAAAAAAAAAAATTAAATATACACATATTTGGTATTACCGCGTTCAGAAATGCCCGATCAAAATATAAAATTAATCTGATTGGAATTTTTTTGCCGCTACAGTTTACCAAACGCCAAAAAAGAATTTTGTTTACTTACCGTAAATTCTTTTTCTTATAGTTCCGTATTGGGAGACCCAGACAATGGGTGTATAGCTTCTGCCTCCGGAGGACACACAAAGTACTACACTAAAAAGTGTAGCTCCTCCCTCTGAGCTTATACACCCCCTGGAGAACCAGATCTAGCCAGTTTAGTGCAAAAGCTGACGGAGAATAGCCACCCACAAGTAAAAACAGAGCAAGAACCGGAACAACCGGGGACTCTGTCCACAACAACAGCCGGTGATAACACGCGGAACAAGAAATTGCCAACAGGCAACAGGGAGGGTGCTGGGTCTCCCAATACGGAACTATAAGAAAAAGAATTTACGGTAAGTAAACAAAATTCTCTTTTTTGCTTTATCGTTCCTATGGGAGACCCAGACCATGGGACGTCTCAAAGCAGTCCATGGGTGGGAATAAACAGAAATCTGAGACGTAGGCAGAGCCTAACTTCACAAATGGGCGACAGCTGCCTGATGGATGAGTCTGCCCAAGCTCGCATCTGCCGAAGCATGAGCATGCACTTGGTAGAGCTTTGAAAAGGTATGCAGGCTAGTCCAAGTGGCAGCCTGACAGACTTGCTGAGCCGTAGCCTGGTGCCTGAAAGCCCAAGAGGCATCAACAGCTTTGGTCGAGTGTGCCTTGATCCCCGGCGGGGGAGGCACCTGAGAACACTGGTAGGCATCCGAAATGGTGGACCTAATCCAACGGGCTAAGGGCGGCTTAGAAGCAGAGAGGCCCTTACGCCGACCTGTGGTTAGCACAAAAAGAGGTGCACCGCCTAAGAGCAGCGGTGCGAGACACATAGATCCGGAGCGCACGCACCAGATCCAGAGTATGCAATGCTTTTTCAAAGCGATGAACAAGAGCCAGACAAAAGGAAGGTAGGGTAATGTCCTGGTTAAGGTGGAAAGGAGAAACCACCTTAGGGAGAAAGTCCGGAGTCGGACGGAGAACCACCTTGTCTTGATGAAAATCCAAAAAAAAGGTGACTCCGAAGAGAGCGCAGCCAAATCAGAGACTCTCCTGAGGGAAGTTATGGCCACTAGAAAGACCACTTTCTGAGAAAGATGAAACAAAGAAACCTCCCTAAGAGGCTCAAAGGGGGGTTTCTGCAAAACCGTGAGAACCAAATTGAGGTCCCAGGGATCCAAGGGCCGCCGGTAAGGCGTAATGATGTGAGATGCGCCCTGCATGAAGGTGCGGACCTGAGCCAACCGGGCGATATGCTGCTGGAACAGCACTGATAGAGCCGAGACTTGTCCCTTGAGAGAGTTGAGGGACAGTCCCAGCTGCAGACCGGACTGTAGAAAGGACAGAAGGGTCGGCAAGGAAAAAGGCCAGGGAGGATGGCCGGAAGAGCGACACCAGGACAGGAAAATTCTCCAAGTCCTGTGATAGATCTTGGCAGAGGAAGACTTACGGGCCCGAGTCATAGTGGAGATGACTTCGGGAGGGATACCAGAAGCCGTCAAGATCCAGGACTCAAGAGCCACGCCGTCAATCTGAGAGCCGCAGAATTCTGGCGGAAAAACGGACCTTGTGAGAGAAGGTCTGAACGGTCCGGAAGATGCCACGGCAACTCTACGGACAGATGGAGCAGGTCTGGGTACCAAGCTCGCCTGGGCCAGTCCGGAGCAATGAGGATGACTCGACGGCCCTCCATTCTGATCTTGCGCAGAACTCTGGGCAAGAGAGCTAGAGGGGGAAACACGTAGGACAGACGAAACTGGGACCAGTCTTGAACCAGGGCGTCCGCGGCGAATGCCTGAGGATCGTGGGAGCAAGCCACGTAAACCGGAACCTTGTTGTGACGGGACGCCATAAGGTCCACGTCCGGATTGCCCCACTTGCGGCAGATTGACTGAAACACTGCCGGGTGCAGGGACCACTCGCCACTGTCCACGGTTTGGCAGCTGAGATAATCTGCCTCCCAGTTTTCCACGCCTGGGATGTGGAAATGGTGGACTTTGAGTCCTCTGCCCATTGAAGGATGCGTTGCACCTCCAACATTGACAGGCGGCTGCGTGTCCCGCCTTGGTGATTGATGTAGGCAACCGCTGTCGCGTTGTCTGACTGGACTCAGATGTGCTTGCCCGCCAATAGGTGGTGAAAAGCTAGGAGAGCCAGCAGCACTGCTCTGGTTTCCAGCACATTGATCGAGAGAGCTGACTCGGACAGAGTCCAAGTGCCCTGTGCTCGGTGGTGGAGACATACCGCTCCCCAGCCGGATAGACTGGCATCCGTGGTGAGTATCACCCAGGACGGGGCCAGGAAGGAGCGCCCCTGAGACAGAGAGAGGGGCCGAAGCCACCACTGAAGAGAGCTCCTGGTCTGTGGCGACAGAGCCACTAACCTGTGCAAGGAGGAAGGCCGCTTGTCCCAACAGCGGAGAATGTCCAGGTGCAGGGGGCGCAGGTGGGACTGGGCAAAGGGAACAGCCTCCATTGACGCCACCATCTGACCCAGCACCTGCATCAGGTTCCTGATGGAATAACGGCGGGGCCTCAGCAGAGAGCGCACCGCCAGTTGGAGGGACTGCTGTTTGATTAAGGGCAACTTCACAAGTGTCGGCAGAGTCTCGAACTGCATCCCTAGGTACGCGAGACTCTGGGTCGGAGTCAGAGTGGATTTGGGCAGATTGACAAGCCACCCGAATTGGGCTAGAGTGGCGAGAGTGAGCGAGACACTCCGCTGACAGTCTGCACTGGATGAAGCCTTGACTAGAAGGTCGTCCAGGTAAGGAAGCACTGCCAACCCCTGGAGGTGCAGAACCGCAACCACTGCTGCCATGACCTTGGTGAATACCCGAGGGGCCGTGGCTAACCTGAAGGGGAGAGCCACGAATTGGAAATGTTCCTCTCCGATTGCAAAACGTAGCCAATGCTGGTGTGAAACTGCAATTGGCACATGCAGATCGACATCAGAGATGCCTATGGATGCCAGGAAATCTCCTTGGGTCATTGAGGCAATGACTGATCGCAGAGACTCCATGCGAAAATGCCGCACCAGAACATGCTTGTTGAGAAGCTTGAGATCTCGGATGGGCCGGAAGGAACCGTCCTTTTTGGGGACTAGGAAGAGATTTGAGTAGAAACCTCTGAACCGTTGACATGTCAATTGTTTTTGCCATTTGGGTTTTGCACTGCAAAGCTGAGTTTTTGACCAAAGTTCTGCAACAAAAAGGCTGCAGTTTGAACTGCATAGTGCGGACAAGAAACCCAAATTCCCATAGACTTTGCTTGAAAAGCAGAACACAACCATTTTGGCATTAAACGCTGCAGTTGAAAAAGCAGCAAAAAAGCAGGTAAAAAGCAACGTGCGGACATAGCCTTAGCCCTCTTAGGCGAGGTAAACTGGTGCTTTTCTGCCAGAGAGGGTTGCTCCTCTGATATTGGCGGATTGAGGTCCAGTACAGAATTAATGGACGCAATCAAATCACTAACATCTGAGTCACTTTCGGACAGATCAATGGGGAACATGGAGTTAACCTCCAAGCCCTCCGTAAAAGGCATCCTCCTCGTTCTGCGAGTCAGCTTCTGAAACAGAGCCGCGGGAGGAGGAGGAGGGAGAGGGAACCCTGCGTCTCTTAGAAGGACGGGGTCTGGGACCACATGATGAATCCTCTGTGAGCTCCGGTCCAGAGAGAGACCTAGCAGCAGAGGCACCCTGTGAAGGGGGCTGATGCATCTTCAGCAAAGTCTTGGACAGAAGTCCCATGGACTCAGCAAAGGACTGGGAGATAGACCTAGAAAAGGATTCTACCCAAGCCGGGGTTTCAGCCACAGGAGCAGGAGCAGCCTGAGAGACCACTGGGGGTGCGACGCCAGGCTGAGGCACCGTCAGGTTAGAGCAGGCATCACAATGTGGATAGGTGCTCGGTTCAGGCAGTATGAGCTTACATGCAGTGCATACTGAATACAGCTTTGGGGCCTTGCTTCTTGTGTGAGACATGCTGCTGGAACGGGGGCTCTGCCAGAGAATGACCCCCAGAGAGTATATACAGAGGTCCACAACCAGAGGTTGTGGCTTACTAGACCGCTGGAGCAGTGTTGTGTGCCCTCCAGATCCCGAAGCCCGGAGCCCCAAGCACCTCAGCAAGGACGCTGCAGACCAGCGCTGTGATCGCAGGGAAAACGCTGAGAAAATGGCCGCCGGAGCGAAGAGAGGGGGCGGGACCTACTCTAGGAGCGGGATCTGGAGGGCCATAGAGACCTACAGGGGAGGAGACATGTACTCAGTGAGGAGTGTCCCTCCCCTGTGCAGAACGGCCGCCGGGCAGAGCCATGCTGTCCCTGTGCATGAATGACATGCGAGGGCAGTGAAAACGAAACTAGGCCTCCGGCGAAGCCGGGGCCTAAATTTGAGCGGTGCAGCCGGCGCGCAGGCACCATCGGCGCGGTTCTCAGGCGACAGCCAGAGAACCCGCCGGAAATGTCACAAAACACTCAGCACACTCTCCCACCATAATAAAGTACAGGGACCCCCAATATATAAACGTCTCAGGTACTTAGCTTGCTGAGACGCAGGGTTCCAAGTCCCTGGGGATGAGTGCTCCAGTCCAGCAGAATCCTGAAGGGCTGCGGATGGAGACCGGTCTCCTGCCAAGCATGGAGAACCGTGCTGGCTCCCACTTCAAGCCAGAGCCCAGGAGGGATGGTGAAGGAGCACGGCATGTAAGGCTCCAGCCTTGGAATCAACCTTAACAGCACCGCCGACACAGTGGGGTGAGAAGGGACATGCTGGGGGTTCAATTTGGACCCGCTTTTCTTCAAACTCTTTCCAAAAATCAAAAATCAGATGAGAATGCATGTGTGGATGTATGCCTCCTGAACACAAAGCGATAAACTGGCTAGATCTGGTTCTCCAGGGGGTGTATAAGCTCAGAGGGAGGAGCTACACTTTTTAGTGTAGTACTTTGTGTGTCCTCCGGAGGCAGAAGCTATACACCCATTGTCTGGGTCTCCCATAGGAACGATAAAGAAATTACGTTTTTTTGGTCGCCGCAAGTTTTACGCAAAATGCAATAACAGGCGATCAAAACTTAGCATCTACGCAAAAATGGTACCGATAGAAACGTCAGCTCAAGACGCAAAAAATAAGCCATCACTGAGCCTCAGATCCCAAAAAATGAGAACACTACGGGTTTCGTAAAATGGCGCAAAACGTATGCCACTTTTAATGGACAAGCTTGTGAAATTTTTTTTTAACCCCTTAGATACAAGTTAACCTATACATGTTTGATGTGTGGGCATGATGCCTGAGGTCAGTGCGAGTTTGTAGACACCAGTTTTACCATATAGTGAACACTGAATAAAAAACATCCCAAAAACTATTGTGCCACCACACTTTTTTTGCAGTTTTTCCACACTTGGAATTTTTTTGCTGTTTTCCAGTACACTATATGGTAAAACTTATGGTTTCATTTAAAAGTACAACTTGTCCCGCAATGGCAAGATTGACAGAAAAAAAAAAAAAAAGTTACGGCTCTCGGAAGAAGGGGAGCAAAAAACAAAACGCAAAAACGGAAAGTGCCCGGGGGCTGAAGGGGTTAAAATGAACTTTGTGGGAAAACCCCTTGAAGGATTTAGGGCTTTCTTTTTGTTCCAATGTCAATTAGCATTACATAAAACATTTGTTAAGGAGTGTTTATTGTACGCATGACTCACATGAGCAGCTTTGTAGGAGAATTCCTGCTCAAACATTTTTACAGAGTTATCCCCATCCCCTTACCTTAAAAACCTTTAAAATTTTCCAATACCAGCGTTTCTGTCTCCACTTCCGTGAGTCCACTGGATTGATCCCATCCCACATTATCTCCCATGTAGTGCTTTGCAGTGGCAATAATGGCTGATACTCATCTCCTAGAAAATCAGTGCAAAAGAAAAACATTCTTAAAAATACTCAATATGTACACTTATTTAGCAATAAATTTAAATATATATGTGGAAGTGTATTATATAGAAATTGATTATAGCACAATCACAGAAAGTAACCTGTGCTTACTAAAAGGGATTGTTAGTAGGTTCCTGCTAAGAATCTGAAGACAGCATGCTGTCAAAACAGTTGCACCCAGTAATCTAAGTGATATAGCACTGGATTCAAGACCTCTTGCCAACATCCTGATGCTCTCAGATGCGGTAGCAAAAACCTGCTAAAAGATTCCTTTCAAGTGTGATGTTTTTGTCTGCAAAAAATTTTATGTTGAGCAAAGAAATAAAAATAAAATCTAATACAGTAAACTAATAATCCTTTAGGCCATGTCCAAGCGGCATCTTTTAGATAATGGCGCAGCCACAGTGCGACTCCGAGCAGGTCCTAATCTGGGATGTTAAAATGCACATGGATGTAAGCCTTAAATGGAACTAACCCAATGTGATGACGACAACTCTTCCTTATTCTAGTTAGATGTAGCTTTGTCACCAAGACTTTTTGGAGACCATATTTGGAGTAGTGACAGCTTAAGGCTGCATATGCTAAATGCTGCCTACACTTCAAAGGGGTTGTCCACTACTTGGACAACCCCTTCTCATTCCCCTTGTTCACCTAATAGGCCTATACTCACCTCCAATGTGGCTACTTTTCCAGCAACGTCTGAGGCCGCAGCCCGGGGCCCACGTGACATGACACACGAGCCCCCGCAGCCAATTAGTGCTGGCTTCTTCAGATGTATCAGGTCAGCACAGTGCTCACATCCTGCCCAAATGTCCGAAGGTCGGGAGACAGACACGGGGTGCTGTTTGTTACAACATGTAAGCACAGTGACCAATGGACCCTGGGAATGCCGCTTTAGACACCGCTGGAACCACAGCAGCATCAGAGGGGAGTATAGGCTTATTCATTTTTACAAGGGTGAACAAGGGGAATGAGTAGGGGTTGTACAACTAGTGACCATACCTTTCAAAAAAAAAAAAAAAAAAAAAAGGGGAGGCAAGTCTCTGTGCACTGCTAAAAAGCTGTCAGACTGACGGAGGAGATGGATGAAACTGAAATCTCCTTGGACAAGCACAACATGGGTTAAGATATTTCTTCACACATCACAGCTGGCAGAGGTACATGTGATACACAGCTATGTTTCACAAGTGCTGTATCTTCAGTCTGTAGCCTGTACAGACACGCGGGTAGGATGGGTTGCAGTTTGAGAGAGAGTGAGAAAATTGCATCCCTGAGATAAATCAGAGAACCCCTTAAAAGTTTGATGGACTTTGTGCAGCAAAGGCAAGTGCGATAGTGTAGGTTCCCATCAACAAAAAGTATGCCTTGTCATGGCTGGAGTTCACACAAACTGACCAATTTGTGAGCCAAGTACAGCTTATATACAGTCATGGCCAAAAGTGTTGGCACCCTTGAAATTGTTCCAGAAAATTATGCATTTCTCCTACACAACTTAATGAAATTCAAAAAAAAAAATATAATATAATATAATATAATATAATATAATATAATATATAATGTTTTGGCGCTCAATTCCTATGTATTGGAAAAAAACAAACAAAAAGGAACCCCACACCCCCACCAAGGCAAATTGTACATTATTTCACGCAAAACCCCAAAAATAGGCAGGACAAAAATTGTTGGCACCTTTCCAACATTTTGGGTAAACAACTTTGTTTCAAGCATGTGGTGTTAGGTCAAACTAATCTGTGCAATGTAACAGGTGTGGACAGTGTGAAAAGGACACCTAAACCCAGATTTAAATTAATAGTAATATTAATATAAATATATGGGAGAAGTTGACTCAATATTTGCATTGTGTGCGCCACACCAAGCATGGAGAACAGAAAGGAGAAGAGAACTGCGAGGACTTTTTCAGTAATTTTAGCACTCAATCTCAACCCTCAAATTTCCAGAGATCTTGATGTTCCCTTGTCCATGATAGGCAACATAAATCAAGAAGTTTACAACCCATGGCACTGTAGGCAATTTCGCTGGATGTGGACATCAAGGTGGGGGGGGGGGGTTGGTTGAAGCATGTGGTTCTTCTTAGGCCAGAGTCACACTTGTGGGGGACTTGCATGAGTCTCATCGCATCGCCCAGCACGGCCGTACACTGACAGGAGTGGATCAGCTGCATGTATTTCTATGCACCTGCACGCTTCTGTCAGGAGAGTGTGGGGCTGCCGGGTAATACGATGCGAGACTCGAGCAATTGTGTGACTCTGGCCTTATTTTGATACACAACCATGATAAAGCCCGACAGCTTGGGGCGGCAGTCATGGGCTTTATCTGTGCTGGTATCAGAATACAGGGACCCTGTGCAGATTTTATTTTTAAAACCACAATACTCAGCTGCACTTCTTTCTCCGCCCACTGGCTGTTCTGGTGCCTGTTCATTGGCAGCGTGTCAGCTGACTGCAACCACTCAGGGTGGGAGCGCGTATAACGGCAACCAATTACACGTGCCGGTGGGCGAGGAAAGCCGTGAATATTCAATGAGGGTTAACTGTCAGCTCCGGAAGGGAATGCCTGACCTCGAGGCAGCTTGCTGCCATGACGGAGGTTTGGTCAGTATACCGCGTGCACCCATACCCCCCCCTAATCTCCTTCTACCAACATTTTTAATCTCTAGATTCTGGTTCCCATAGAGACTTATATGGATACCAGATTCCAGAGCACACCAGTTTTTTTTTTTTTATATATAATTCCACTACACACAAGGGAAATAAAAACGTGTATAACACGTGTAATTCCAACAAGGAGAAATGCTTCACTTTTGGCCATGACTGTAACAGTAATGCAGTTGAAAAGTCATTCGATCTTTGCATCTATATCGGCACAGCGTGCTGCTGCATAGACAATATATATAGCAAACAATTATTCTAAAAATCATACCATAGTCGGAGCCATGAGGGGTGGGGAATGCATCGTCTTCTGCGTCTGTCAAAAGCGCTGAACAGAATATGAAGCAACAATATAAAGTTTCAGTACTTTGCAAGAACACAACAATTTACTAGACCCATAATATTACAATTTCCATTTTCCTGATCATGGCGCTTTGTTTTAAAAGGTAATTAAACTAATTTAAGCATATATAATTTCAGGTAGTTTTCAAAATAAGTCATGTGTGTACATTAGAAACAGCACTATGATTATTTCTTTTGTTTGTTCCCAACACAGACTTCATCCTTACTGGTGACTTTCCTTTTAACGCTGGTTTTATAGTGGGGAAGGCTAGCATCTATGAGGTCTCCCAGTCACAGTAAAGATCAGATCCTGTTCCCCACGTGTAACACCGCCAGATGCAGTAATAGCCTGGTGGACATTGTCCTGGTTATGAGCAGTGCAGCTATGAACTCAGATAACACCTACTAGAAAGCAACATCACCAGCTCAATGGTGTCTCTAGACCAGTGCTCCCAAACGCCAGTTTTGAGGTCAGCGCACACGGCGAGAAATACAGAGCGTGTAAAATGCGCTAGGAGAAAAAAAAAAAAAAACCCCCACTGCATTCCACCCAGACCCAATGTTATTCTGTGAGACAGCTCCCATGAGTGCTTATTTTCTCAGCCCTAAATGGACTGAGGAAAGTCGCAGCATGCTGCTGGTGCAATGCGATTGTTTCAGTCGCACCCATTCAAGTTTATTAGGTGAGAGAAACATCACTTTTACACTGGTGTAACGCGAGAGCAGTGCAATTCTCACATCAGCCGGCAACGGAGGAGATGGGGAGAGAAATCCGGCCCTCCCTGCTGTACTGCCAGTGTGTGCTGTGTGTCATGTGAGCACTCGGAGTAATCCCCGTGTGGCCTCAGCCTTAGGCCCCCTTCACACGCACGCGTCTCCGGTACGTGCTAGGTCCGTGCCCGCATGTACCGGAGACACTGGCACGCGTAAACCCATTAAAATCAATGGGTTTATGTGCACGCATGTGTTCAGCCATTGGCCCGTGCCTCCGTGTGGAGCACACGTGAGCCCGTGTGCTCCATACAGAGGCATGTCAGTTTTTCTCCGGCAGTACGGGTGTCACACGGCCCGCACACGTACCATACGGATGTAGTGTGGATGCGGTCCCATGTGATGCGCCGGAGTAACACGTGTCATTATTTTAAAATAAAAAAATAACACATACTCCCCTCCACCAGCCCTGCAGAATCTTCCGCTGCAAACAGTTGCTGGCAACTGCCGCACATTATGAGCGTGTTAAGGAGGTGGGTGTGATGTCACAGCCGCTGATCTCCGCCCCCCCCTTTGATCGGTTGGAAGCAGCATCAGCGGGGAGTGGGCGGGGCTGGAGCCGAAGATCAGTACCCTGGACAGCAGCAAGGACCACGTGAGTATGCAAATTACTTGTTCTCCGTGTGTTATCACGGATAGCACACATAGAACACACGTGGCCCACTTGTACAGGAGACACGTACTTACCAAACACAACACGCAAGGAAAATACGTGTCTCGCGGCACGTGCGTGATTTTCACGTGCGTGTGAAAGGGGCCTTAAGGGGAGTTTGTGGTTTTTTTTTTTTTTGTTTTCTCCTTGCACCCATAGACTTGAATGGGTGCACACTACTTCGGGAAGAAAATGGAGCATGCTGCATTTTTTTTTATTTTTTTCCCCTATTTCTACACTGAATTTTGTCACTGAAGAAAAAAAAAAAAAAAAAAAAGAACCAATTAATGCACAAATAGTCTCATTTTTCTGGATGTTTTATTCCACAATCATACACTATATACCTAAAACCATCACAGGGAAGTTATAAAACATGCAGAACAAAGGCCATCATAAAGACTGGTCATCATATTTTACTGCTGGGATTGCAGCTTTTTTGGAGTTTCAATTAGAGTTGAGCGCGGTTCGAGGTTCTCCAGTTCTAGGCTCGAGTGATTTTGGGGCTGTTCGAGATCGAACTAGAACTCGAGCTTTTTGCAAAAGCTCGATAGTTCTAGATACGTTCGAGAACGGTTCTAGCAGCAAAAAGCAGGGCTTTTTACAGCTACAATGTGCAGGAGCCATCGCTGGCAGCCTGCCAGAAGCTGGTAACCAAGATTAACATCGGGTATCCAAGCAAAGCGCTTTGGTTAGTAACCCGATGTTTATCTTAGTTACGTGCAGGAAGCCCACACTTCCCCGCTCAGCTCGCTCCGCCCCCTCCTGCCCGCGGCATGTATTGTACACATGTACGTACGTACACACACACACACACACACACACACACACACACACACACACACACACACACACACACCAGTTCCGCTCGGCTTACCTGCGGTGATGAAGTCCCGCCATCCCGACCTCAGCGCTGTCACTGTCCTCCATGGCCGCCGCTTGTCACATCACCTCTCGATTCCGACCCGAGACTGACTAGCGGTGACGTCACGGGCCTCTCGCGATACTTGGTGTGAAGGCGCCGGTCATTGAACTCCGTGACAGGGGCTGTCAGTGTGCTGGAGATCAGCGCAGGTAATGTACCTCGCTGACAGCAGCACTTGTCATGCCCTGCAGTGACCTGGGCTGACCCATTGATGTTAACTCAGGTCACTGCACTGCTCTCCCAGCCAATGGGGAACATCCTGCTCTTCATTGACTGGGACAGTGTGGATCGTCATGGCAACCCCTTGGATTACACCAGACCTGGATTTGTTTTTCTTTCTAATAAATTGGTTAAAGAGGGAATGTTTTGGGGAGTGCTTTTTCAAATAAAAATGTGTTTGTCTATTTTTTTTTTTTTTTTATTACTGACTGGGTTGGTGATGTCGGGTATCTGATAGACGCCTGACCTCACCAACCCCAGGGCTTGATGCCAGGTGACATTACACATCTGGTATTAACCCCATATATTACCCCGTTTGCCACCGCACCAGGGCGCGGGATGAGCTGGGGCAAAGCACCAGGATTGGCGCATCTAATGGATGCGCCACTTCTGGGGTGGCTGCGGCCTGCTATTTTTAGGCTGGGGAGAGTCCAATAACCATGGACCTCCCTAGTCTGAGAATATCAGGCCCCAGCTGTCTGCTTTACCTTGGCTGGTGATCCAATTTTGGGGGACCCCTACGTGTTTTTTTTTAAATTATTTATTTAATTTAAAATAACAGCGTGGGGTGCCCTCAGTTTTGGATTACCAGCTAAGGTGAGGTTGCCAGCTGTGGTCTGCAGGCTGCAGCCGTCTGCTTTACCCTAGCTGGCTACAAAACTAGGGGGAACCCTACGTCATTTTTTTTTTTCATTTTTTTTTTGGCTAAATACAAAGCTGAGCACCCCTTAGGGCCACATGAAAGGCACCAAAGGGTGCTCCACTTTTTCTCCACTTTTTTCTCCGTTCTTTTTCTATGGTCGGTCTACCCATTAGCTCTGCCATGCATACTGTAGCTCTACACCTACTGCACATGTTACTTTATGATTGACATCTCTTTCGTACCAGAGCTGTCTAAGGCTATGTCCGCACGTTGCTTTTTACCTGCTTTTTACCTGCTTTATTGCTGCTTTTTCAACTGCAGCGTTTAATGCCAAAATGGTTGTGTTCTGCTTTTCAAGCAAAGTCTATGGGAATTTGGGTTTCTTGTGCGCACTATGCAGTTCAAACTGCAGCCTTTTTGTTGCAGAACTTTGGTCAAAAACTCAGCTTTGCAGTGCAAAACCCAAATGGCAAAAACAACTGACATGTCAATTGTTTTTGCCATTTGGGTTTTGCACTGCAAAGCTGAGTTTTTGACCAACGTTCTGCAACAAAAAGGTTGCAGTTTCAACTGCATAGTGCGGACAAGAAACCCAAATTCCCATAGACTTTGCTTGAAAAGCAGAACACAACCATTTTGGCATTAAACGCTGCAGTTGAAAAAGCAGCAAAAAAGCAGGTAAAAAGCAGGTAAAAAGCAACGTGCGGACATAGCCTAAGTCTACTCTGACCCCATATTTGTCATTACTATATTGTCCTTGTACTGTATTATGACATTTGTATCATGTGTTTCATTTCTTGCTGTGTTGCAATTTTTTTGCTGCATCCCAATTGTACCTCTACATTGTTCGAGTTTATGTTATTGTTCTCTCACTCTTATGTGATACTGATTATTGTCATTTTTCATGATTACATGCAGATAAGTCCAATCTGACGAAGGCTAAGGCCGAAACGTCATTTGTAACTTGTTTTGGACAAAAACATATATGCTTATGAAAAAAAATTTTCTTAATACGGACCAATAAAGAGTGATTTTGCATTACTATCCGTTGTGACTTACTGACTTAGTTTGGGAGATTTAGAGTGGAGATTTAGAGTGCCGAGGTTACTCACTAATTTTATCTATTATTACCTCTGAGCACCTATATACCAGTGAGCAGAGCTTCCTCTACAGTAGTTCTCCTGATTAGGCATGCCCTTACCTCATGAGCAGGGCATTGCAGCTTTGGTAGCAACCATTACGACATGACTCTGCTGCTGTGGACCCGAGAAGAGTGAGTGCAGATTCATTGCACCCACACTCCTCACATGAAGGGTCCGCACTCCTAGAAAATGGGGGATACGTTCCCCGAGTGTCTCCCCCCCATATTCTAGACGGTCCAGAGTCGTCGTGGGACCCCTTTATTTTTTTTCTTACAATAAATTGGTGAAAGAGGAAATGTTTTGGGGACTGTTTTCAAATAAATTTCTTTTGTCGATTTTTTTTTTGTTAGTACTGACAGTTTATGATGTTGGGTATCTAATAGACGCCATGACATCACAAACTGCTGGGCTTGATCTCAGGTTACTTTACAGCTAGTATCAACCCGATTTATTACCCAGTTTGCCACTGCACCAGGGCACGGGATGAGCTGGGGTGAAGCGCCAGGATTGGCGCATCTAGTGGATGCGCCACGTCTGGGGTGCCTGCGGCCTGCTATTTTTAGGCTGTGAAGGCCCAATAACTATGGACCTTCCCACCCTGAGAATACCAGACCACAGCTGTCAGCTTTACCTTGGCTGGTGATCCAATTTGGGGGGGACCCTACTTGTGTAATTATTAATATTTATAAAATAATTAAAAAGAGCCTGAGGGGACCTACACATTGGATCCCCAACCATGGTAAAGCTGCCAGCTGTGGTTTTCAGGCTACAGCCGTCTGCTTTACCCTAGCTGGCTATCAAAAATGGGGGAACCCAACGTCATTTTTTTTTTTAACTATTTTTTAAATAGAAAAAATTAATGGGCTTCCCTGTATTTTGATTGCCAACCAAGGTAACGGCAGGCAGATGGGGGTGGCAACCCATAGCTGTCTGCTTTGTCTGCGCAGAGAATCAAAAATACCGCGGAGCGCTACATCATTTTTTTAAAGATTTATTTTTACAGCACTGATGTCCAGCAATCAAAAAACAGGGAAGCCCATTTTATTTTTAGTTATTTAAATAAATAATTAAAAAAAATATATATGGGCTCCCGCTGCATTTTTTGTATTGCTAGCTAAGGGTAATCAAGCAGCTACTGGCTGCTAACCCCCACTGCTTGGTGTTACCTTCACTGGCAATGGAAAATCCAGGGAAGCATTTTTTATTTTTTTTGCCATTTTCTGAGGCGGCTGCAGACTGCAATTCGCAGCAGTGGGGCCCAGAAAGCTCAGGCCAACCTGTGCTGCGGATTCCAATCCCCAGCTGCCTAGTTGTACCTGGCTGGACACAAAAATGGGGCGAAGCCTACGTCATTTGTTTTCTAATTATTTCATGAAATTCATGAAATAAAAAAAAGGCTTCCCTTTTTTTGGTTCCCAGCCGGGTACAAATAGGCAACTGGGGGTTGGGGGCAGCCGTACCTGCCTAGCATACAAAAATATGGCGAAGCCCACAATTTTTTCAGGGGGCAAAAAACTTCTGCATACAGTCCTGGATGGAGTATGCTGAGCCTTGTAGTTATGCAGCTGCTGTGTCTGTATGGAGAAGAGCAGACATCCGCTGCAGAACTATAAGGCTCAGCATACTCCATCCAGGACTGTATGCAGAATTTTTTTGCCCACCAAAAAAATGACGTGGGCTTCGCCATATTTTTGTATGCTAGCCAGGTACAGCAGGCAGCCATGGGCTGCCTCCAACCCCCAGTTGCCTATTTGTACCCGACTGGGAATCAAAAATATAGGGAAGCCCTTTTTTTTTTTTTTAATTATTTCACTTATTTCATGAAATAATTAAAAAACAAATGACGTGGGCTTCGCCCCATTTTTGTGTACAGCCGGGTACAACTAGGCAGCTGGGGATTGGAATCCGCAGCACAGGTTAGCCCGAGGTTTCTGGGCGCCTCTGCTGCGGATTTCAGTCCGCAGCCGTCCCAGAAAATGGCGCTCTCATAGAAGCGCCATCATCTGGCGCTGTATCCAACTCTTCCAACAGCCCTGGAGCCGGGTGGCTTGTTGGGTAATCATGAGTTAATACTGGCTTTGTTTTACTAGCCAGTATTAAGCCAGAGATTCTTAATGTCAGGCACGTTTGACCCGGCCATTAAGAATCTCCAATAAAGGGTTAAAAAAAACACCACACAGAGAAAAAATACTTTAATAGAAATAAATACACAGACACATTAGAGACTCCATCTTTATTACCCCCTGTCAGCCCTCCACGATCCTGCTCTTCTGTCTTTCTTTCTAGTGTAGTAGTAGTGACGATTGTAGTGAGGAAGGATGAGGTTCACCAGCTCATCACTTGGGGCTGGGGAATCTCATCCTCACTACAATCCTCACTACAATCGTGAAGCAGCGTGCAGCCTTCACTCCGTGAGTGATCAGTGCTGGCTGCTAGCAGTAACAGCGGTAACGCTGACAGACGCGTTACCATAGAAACGGTGCTCTCGGAGCCGCGGTTAGCGGTGACGTCACCGCTAACTGTGTTGCTATGGCAACGGTGATCTCCGTTAATGACCGGCTGTGTCAGCCGGTCCCTAACGGAACGGGGAGTCGACCGTGTGCTAGAGCATGTCGCCGGTACACGGCGATACACATATGTGCACCGTGTACCGGAGAGATGCACTCGCAGGTCCTACATGACGCGTCATAGTCATGTGACCAGTCTGTAGCCAATGAGATAATAGCCACGTGACTGGTCACATTGCTATTTTGACGTCACGATAGGTCCTGCATCTCTGCTGGCAGTGCCGTCACCGGGAGGATTCAGCGATCATCGGATAGAATAGCGGCAGGAGACAGTGCAGAAGGGATCGCGAGGACCGGTAAGTGTTATGGCAATGTTTATTAACTGTTTGTGTACATTTATAATGCATTTTTATGTGTTTGTGATTGCCTCCCATTATAGCCTATTGGTTAGAGTTCGGTTCGGCGAACGTTCGACGAACCGAATTCGAACGGGACCCCTGTTCGGCGAACCGACCTTGAGCCGAACCGCGACCGGTTCGCTCATCTCTAGTTTCAATACACACTGGTATTGGCAGCGGCTTCCCTCCAAGAGCAGACACATGCCATGCAAAGGCAGCTCGTGGAGTGATGCAGTTAGCACGAACTAGTTTGTACAGTTTGGTTTAATACTCCATCCATTTCTGCTTTTAATGTTTACCAAAGATAGCAGGTGGAGGCCACTTCTATATTCACTTACGCTCAGGAACATAAGTGCGCTGCATATAAACAGTGTCTTTAGATTGCAACATGACTAATCCTCTCTTTCACTGGGTTTAACATGCTTTTGTTACTCCCCTTCTGATTGTCTGAGGTTTACACTGGTGCTCATGAAGAAGCTCCAGATAAAATTACAAATGCCAACATTGCTCCAAAGTAAAGATATACAAATTAATTCTCCTTGCCTTAAAGCCATCTCATCTTAAAGGCATCGTTAAAAAGGTACCGTCACATTATCGACGCTCCAGTGATCCCACCAGCAACCTGACCTGGCAGGGATCGCTGGAGCGTCGCTACACGGGTTGCTGGTGAGCTGGCAGGATCTCACCAGCAACCAGCCCCCAGCGACGCGTGGAAGATGCTGCGCTTGGTAACTAAGGTAAATATCGGGTAACCAACCCGATATTTACCTTGGTTACCAGCGCACACCGCTTAGCGCTGGCTCCCTGCACACCTAGCCAGAGTACACATCGGGTTAATTGCCCAATGTGTAGTCTGGCTATGTGTGCAGGGAGCTGGCACTCGCCACGTGAGAGCGGCGGACGCTGGTAACGAAGGTAAATATCGGGTAACCAAGGAAAGGCTTGTTGGTTACCCGATATTTACATTGGTTACCAGCGTCCGCAGAAGCCGGCTCCCTGCTCACTGCACATTCAGTTGTTGCTGTCTCGCTGTCACACACAGCGATCTGTGCTTCACAGCGGAAGAGCAACAACTAAAAAATGGTCCATGACATTCAGCAGCAACCAGCGACCTCACAGCAGGGGCCAGGTTGTTGCTGGATGTCACACACAGCGACATCACTAGCAACATCGCTGTTACGTCACAAAAGTCGTGCCTCAGCAGCGATGTTGCTTAGTGAGACGTGGCCTTAAAGAAGCAGCATGTCAATTGTTTTTGCCATTTTGGCAGCGTTTTGCTAACAGTCAATGAGAACTTTCAAAACGCATCCCAAATCAAAATCCCAGCTTAACATGCTTTTGTTGCAGAAAGCAAGCTTTGACAAAATAAACGCATGCGTTTAACTTTATAATAAGGGCATGATATGTCCCTTTATACACACACACACACACACACACACACACAGTCTGACAATTAATGAAAAAACATAATTTAACGTTATTTTATGAATATTAAGTTATAATTTTAATAAAATTAGCTATTTTGTGTATGATTTTACTCATGATATTTGTGATCATTTTTTTCATAGTGTTTGAATGTTTAAACTTTTAGTAGTGTATTAATATTCAAAACGCATCTGACTAAGCAATGAAAAAAAGAGCATGTAAATCGCGGTAAAAAAATGCGGCTAAAAACACAGTAAAAACATTAGCGTTTGTGGTCAAAACCAAATTTGAGAAAGACAATTTCTGCCAGAGGATGTGTTTAGAACTGCAATAAACTCAACGCAAAGTGCGCACATAGCCTAATAGTCAAGGGATGCTGGTGGCCACACCATGAGTTTCTCATTTCATGACCATAGCATCCAATGATTCAGATATTCTTTGTAGCAGTAGAAGTCATAAATGAAGATTCCTTTGCTACAAATGGCACGGTTCTTTTTGTGCCATGGAAAAAGTGGTCAGTCAGAAGTTCTGCATTACTTTGCAGAGATATTTTCACACATCCAGCGACCCTAATGTGGTCTACCAGCTTTCGCCCCATGACTCCAGCCCAAAACATGACGCCACTTCCTTGCTGATGTCAAAACCTTAATTTAGACATGGCTGTTCACCAACCATCCATTACTTAGTCTGGACCATCCAAGGTTTCATGACACTCATCAGTAAAGACTATTTTAAAATCAGTCTTCATGTATGTCTGGGCCCACTGCAAACATTTCTTCTTGTAAGCACTGGTTAGGGGTGACTGATTAGTAGATGTATGCACCACAGCAAGCCTTTGAAGCATCCTACACCTTGAGGTTCGAGGGACTACAGAGCCACCAGCAGCTTCAAATCTGTTTTCTGCATTATAATGGTATGTTAGCAGCTGCTGTTAATGTCGATGAATTTGTCTGGCAGAAATAGTCCTCAATATGTCTTTATATGCACGAACCATTCTGTGCTGTGTATCAGCCAGAAATTCCTTCACAGTACAATGCTCATGTTTTAGATATTTCACAAAAACTTATGCTTGCATATTTTGTCCAAGGTCTTGCACTATTTTACGCTTTTTGGCAGCAGACACTTTCTTTCCCCTATTGCTTGAAACCTATGACATTCTTAATACGTCCTCAAGTATTTTTCCATTAATTGGGCTTCCCTTGCAAACTAAAGCATCATAGGCGTTTGATTTGAGATCCAATCTCAAAGCTCTGAGAAACCATATCATCCATGAGTTTATTTGAAAAAAACAAAAAACAAAAACAAAAACAACCTTTTTTGTGACACGTAAAGGAACCTGTTAAGTGAAAAAATGCTATTAACCTGCAGGTTAATAGCATTCTGAACCTGCTGCCTGGAGGAAATCAATTTTAATCCTCCTGGCAGCGTTCGGGTTTCAGTCATGTGGGCGCCACCAGTTCAGTCACAGATCTGTGTACAGAAGCCGGCATCTAACGGTGCCTTCTGCCCTAACTGACAGCTTCCTCTAATCCAGGGTGGCTGTCAGTCAGTAGGTGCATTGTTACATCCATCACTCTCCATATACAGAGCGGTGACTGAACCCGTGCAGACACTGCCCACATGATTGAAACATGAACACTGCCAGGAGGATTAAAGTTAATTTCTTCCCAGCAGCGGGCTATAATGTCCAGGCACTGGGCAGGTTCAGAATGCCATTAACCTGCGGATTAACGCTATATCTGCAGGTTAATAGTATTTTTTTCCCCACATGACAGGTTCCATTTAAATCTAATTTGCATAATAATTTGGAAGGTGGTGTATATTGTAAGGCTCATTAAAAGGGTTGGACAATGACTAGTGTAGCTACACCCAATAGATTGCCTTAAGAGTTTTTTTGCTTCTGGAAAAATAAATTTACAATCCTCCCACTGAAGACACATTTGACCAAGCAGAGTGTGCGTGTGAAAAGTACTAAAACAGCTATTAGAGAACCCTTCGACCAACTACTGTATTTGTGAAGGGGACAGTTTTACTTAAGGGAACCAAACCTCAGGATTTTCATGTATAAGGTGCAGCCAGTGCAGTACTGGCACTATGAGGCACAGTGTGTACATACCATCAGGGGGCAGCTCGTGTGTTTAGGCAGTGAAATCCAACTTTATAAAGTTTGAAAATTCATGCACTTTTTGATTGACGTGTGCACCTCTCACCTAATGTCCGGGCGTGTTATGCACTTGTATCCCCGCCCCCCCTCCCACCGCCTGTTCCTCTGATTTCTTGCAAATTTCTCTCTTCAGAAACATGGCGTCAGAGTTGGCACCTGCGCATAGCGCTCATCTCCGGCGCAGTACTTAGGATTTTGCAGGAGAGGGCGGCGCATGCTCCCTTGCTTCTTCAGGTCCCGTTGTGACCACGGGAGCGCGCGTGGTCACAACAGGACTGCAGAACAGCTGATGGGAGGACATTAGGAGAGAGCTGCACACGTCAATCAAAAAGTGCAGGAATTTTCAAACTTTATAAAGTTGGATTTCGCTGCCTAAACACCCGAGCTGCCCCCTGATGGTATGTAAACACTGTGCCTGATAGTGCCAGTACTGCACTGGCTGCACCTTATACATGAAAAGATAGATTTTTGTGTACTCACCGTAAAATCTCTTTCTCTGAGTCTTCATTGGGGGACACAGGACCATGGGTTATGCTGCTGTCACTAGGAGGCTGACACTAAGTAAACAGAAAAAGTTAGCTCCTCCTCAGCAGCATACACCCTGAGCCGGAGGCGGACTCAATCAGTTTAGTGCACAAGCAGTAGGAGGAGAACCAAACAACTCTAGATCAAACTAGGTAAAAACTATAACCAATTATTCATGCGACCAGTGGCAGGGAATATGGCCACTGAGGCAACAGGCAGGTAATATGCAACCAAAAAACACAAACAGGGTGGGTGCTGTGTCCCCCAATGAAGACTCAGAGAAAGATTTTACGGTGAGTACACAAAAATCTATCTTTCTCCATCGTTTCATTGGGGGACACAGGACCATGGGATGTCCAAAAGCAGTCCCTGGGTGGGAAGAGAACCATCACCGGAGATCGGTAGGAAACAGCTTCCTCCTGTCGGGCTTGACCCAGACCTACAAAGACCTACCTTGGTACAGGTGTGCTTCTGCCGCCCGCAAAGATAACGGCAAGACTGGCCTCTGCCAAAGCATGTGTGTGAACCTGATAGGAACTAGTAAAGGTATGCCGAGTAGACCAGGTGGAGGCCCGGTGGACATGGACGACCAACGTCTGAAGTCCAATCCTCCAAGAGGCTCCCCTTGGACCGTAGAATGCGGTAGAGGTCCGTCCACTATGCAATAGGCTTCACAACATCACGGAATGAATCCATGTGGCCATCTTGGACCTGGGCGCTGGCATGCGACTCCGGGGAGCGAGTGAAAAGAGGAACTGAATGCCGGCGTAAACCGAAAGTCCGGTCCTGAAGACATAAACGACTGAGGGCACGAACCAGCTCAGGAACAAACAAGGCCCCCTTTTTAGGCTGAGAGAAGAGACTAGGACCGATTTCGAAACTCAATCTCCTTATCTGGAAGGAAGGCAGTTGCCTTGGATCGAAAAGGGGGAGTTGTGGCCGGAGCACCCCCCTTGTCCTGCTGGAGGACCCGGAAAAAGGGGGGAAAAAGCAGCAAGAGAGGGCTGTCCGCCCTGATGCCCCTTGCAGAAGAGACGGCCACGAGGAGCCCACCTATCCAAACAGGTGGGAGTAGAAAGCACTCGGCAAGGTCCAAACCGGGAGCCAGGTCCCGCGTTTCTAGTGGACGGTGATGCCGCCAAGCCAGACGGACGCTTCTCTGCGTGAAAAACCTGATCGTGTGACAAGAAGTGATAAGTCTCTGAAATTGAAATGACCGCGTCGACACTCGGCCCCTAGCGGGACGCGCTAGAAAAAACCGCATCCAGATCTGACTGCAAGCATGGTAGCAGTGCCGGAAGGGAGGGAGAGAGAGAGAGAGAAGAGAAGAGAAGATGCGCTCCTCACATCCCGGAAGAGCTCTTCACGTGTGGTAATAAACCATCTTCCCGGTCTCCATCATTGTTTGCATCCTTCTTGCCAACCGGCCTGTGCAAGCAAGTACCTGGGATCCGCTATTAAGGCCGCAAACCTAGGACCTTTGAGACCTCGTGGAAGAGAGGGCCCCGACTCAGAAGAACTGGACGGTCTGGAAGGCGCCACGGAGTATCTGCGAGGAGTTGAGTGAGTTTTGTTAACTATGGTCGCCTGGGCCACTCCAGAGCCACCCTCTGCCTTGGTCCAACTTGAGAACCCTCGAGATCATGGGAAGCCGTGGGAAGATGCCCAAGAGATTTAACTGGCCTCCCGGCCGGGTGGGGGCGTCGACACCTAGTGCAGAGAAGGAGGACACCCTTGATGCCCCGTTGACTTAAAGTTGGATCGGGAGGTCCATAGGACCACAACTGTAGGTTTCCCTTCGTCGTAGATCTGGCTGGTGACGACCCTGTTGAAAAGCCATTTGCCTAGGCGAGGCTCTTCCTGCCGGGAAAAAACGGCCGTCCAAACGTCCATGGTAGGGATTTGTACTGCCGAGATTAGAGAGCGACGAGATCCGGCCCAGAGCAAGATCCTCTTAACCTCTTCCCTTGACATGACACTCCTTGCGCTTCCCCAGTGTATGATGCACGCCACCGCTGTGGCATGGTTCGACTGGAACCTGACCGGGTAACCTCGTCCCAGTGAAGAAAATCGTAACCAGCTAACCGGATGGCTCTGGCTTCCGGAATGTTGAAAAGGGGGGGGCAACCTCTAGTGGTGACCCTCGGGACCGTGTTGTGGGATGGTGGGATAGCGTACCCTAGCACAGGAGACTGGTGACGGTAGATACTATCCTCCAGAGAAGGAGAGAGGACCCTCCCGAGGGACGGTTATGAAGACTGGTCCACTAGGAAGGGGTTGGCGGGTTCCCAGGGCAAACGGAAGCTACCTGTGTTCGTTCTTCAGTGGGATCCCGTGGAAGCCCAAAGATGAAAAATTGGTAAGTGTACCGCTGCTATCACCTCCACCAACAGCCAAGGACTCGCATACCGAACCCGACTCGGTGCGGGGAAGAAAACTACTCCTGCGTGAAGAGTAACTTCCCTCGGATGGGCTCGAATACCGTGCCTAAAGGAATGATCTACCGGGCCGGGGTCTGATAGGACTCCAAGCGGTAGCTCAGCTACCCTAGTAGCGGAGGAGTAACAGTGACTGTCTAAACCCCAAGACTAGGGGGAATTCTAAACCACCAGGTCGTTTCTGGGTGGAGTGAACTTAGCGGCCCTGTCGAGTAGGCTGTGCAGGGACAGCCGCCCTGATCCCTGCAAGCGCTTCTTAAACAAAGCTGGAATGGTCCGCAGCGATGCAAGGCGGAGGGACTGCTGAGAGATAGCGGCGCCCTGATGTTTGCGGCTCGAACAGACTGGGATCGAGCGGTGAGGCGACGATCCCGAGCGTCTGGGCCGATGCTGGGAAGAGCTGTGCTCTTCCCTCACGTAGCCTAGGGGAAGGAGTATTCCACCCTCACGTAGCCTAGGGGATCCACTGGATTAGCCTATCTCCGACGGGACGGCCACCTAAGGGCGTAAGGGAAGTCAGCGACTCCTTAGATGCCGCCTCCGCGTTTCAGATCCTGAGTCAGAGGTCTCGACGGGTGGTCACACTGCTGCTATAGGCTCAGGCCGTGCAGCTGGCAGACGCCAGGGCTGTGATGATAAGGTACTTACCAAAGATGTCAACCAGTCCTGAATCGGCAGAGATGGAACGTAGTCCGCTGGACAGAGATGGAACGGTGTCCGTGGAGTCCCTGAGAGACGTCACGTTAGGGATGATAAGCCAGGCGGAACCCTGGCGGGCCGATCACAGGGGGGCATGCCCCTTTTCTCTTTTCTCCGGAGCCCCTTTGGAGAAGTGATAATGACAATACAAGACTTACCGCTGGTAAACGTCATGTCTGGTTGTTGTCTGTGATGATGCAGCAAATCGGTGAACTACTGGATGTCCACTGAATACATCACGGGATTGCCGGAAAAGTCCTAAAGGAAACCTGTGTGCTCAGAGAGGAGAAGAGGACTATCTGTGCGCTTATGGTCTGACTCACCATTTCCTCCAGTCTATTCGCCCTGCGCCGAATATCGGGCGCCTGCTCGGAATCCAGCAGAGGTGGTACGCCTGGGTCATCACCAGAGATGTCGGAAGGCTTCCGGTGGAGCGGTAGCTTGTACCTGGGAATGAAGGAAAAACCAGGGGGAGGCGCCGAAGGCGAGACCTGGCGGGTCCGCTTCGAGTAGTGGATAAAGTCCCTGGTACGGGACTCACCTCCCCCGGCGAGTGCACTGAGAGAAAAGGGCTGACCGTACCTTTAAGGCTTGATTCATCATTTCAACCAGGCTAATCGTTATGCGTGCACATGAAAACACTATAAAAACACAATCCTCATATGATTGTGGCTCTTTTGAGGGCTTGTTTTAACTGTTATAACCGGTTGCTGCAGCCTCAGCAAGCCGCACACCGGGAGTTCTATTTCTTTTCTACTTTTTTTTTTTTTTTTGATAAGATGAAGTCTGGAGAGCGGGAAAACACACAGCCACCGCCCCCCTGTGATGCCTGGGGCAGAGCGGAGGGCGGAGACGGACGGCCGGCGACCAATCGCACTGTAGTGGAGGGCGGGCCTGGGACACTGGAGACAAGGCCCGAGCCGGGGCCTAAATTTTGGGGCTGCCGGCTCGCGGGGAGGTAGAGACCGGCGGTCCTACCTGCAAACAGTGGTGGGGCAGCGGCGATGACCGGAGCGCCCAGAGAGAGCTGTGGGCTTGAGCCGGCGCGCGCCGCCGACTGCTGAGATGTGGCCGGGGCGCAGACTAGGCCGAGACCGGGGCCTCAATTTTGCAGCCGCCTGGGAAGAAGGTAGGAGAAGGTCGGTCCTACCTGATCTCGGTGGCGTTGGTCCAGAAATGGATGCGGTGCAGGCAGGGCGCCCTGCCCCTGCCTGTGTGCCGTGCCCCCGTCCAGGGAGACTGCTGGCTCCGGGGGAGCAGCGTGCTGAGGCAGGGAAGTGGGCATCATGATGGGGGAAGGAGCCCCCCCCTCAGGAGAAGGCAGCGATGCGGGCCCCATCAGATTTCAGACGCGCTGCTGAGGTCCCATCCCTGCTGTATGCCCCCTGTACGCCCTTTGGGGTGATACCGCAGGGCGAATCAGGGGTGCCCACGACAACCTGCCCACACGAACACCCCCAGGAGTGGTACCATGGGGATGGACGGGGGAGAGGGCCCAAAGTCTGAAACCCCTGCGACCCTGGGGAGTGGTACCCACAGGGCTGCGGAGGATGATGAAGAAAATACCTGCAGAAAACAAGACAGGTATGAGAGCGATGAGCGGCGCCGAAAATAGGGAAAAAAAAAGGCGCAAAAAACAAATGGCTGAGGGAGGCCGAGACGGCCCACATCAGCCTCCTACGACACTAAGCTAAAAACTGATTGAGTCCGCCTCCGGCTCAGGGTGTATGCTGCTGAGGAGGAGCTAACTTTTTCTGTTTACTTAGTGTCAGCCTCCTAGTGACAGCAGCATAACCCATGGTCCTGTGTCCCCCAATGAAACGATGGAGAAATCCTGATGTTTGGTTCCCTTTAAGCAATAGTTTTACAGTATTGAAATGTAAAAGCTAATAAACATTTGAGAAATGTTAAAAACTAGACAAAATTTGGAGTGAAATATAGTAGGCCCATACCTGGTTGCTCCAAGCTGGGGGCTGCCGATAGGTGACGACGCATTCTCTGATAGATCCAAGTGGAGAAGACAACCACAAGCACATAAGCCAAGTAAAGCATCAGGTAGACTAAAGAATGATTAAGATTATTAACGTCGCAACAGAAATATAGTATAACAAAACAAAGACTGCATACATCTTTCCAAAGAAGCAACTGAACAACTGGCCAAAGTCTCCTTCAGACATCAGATGTACAGCTGACTTTAGAAACAAAACAATGAGGCAGATCAATACTGCCTAACAGATATCTAAAAACATTCAACCTCACTTACTGCAGTTCATAAAGTTTGATGAAGTCAAATGGAAGACTGTCTAATTTAATATTACGTCATCTAGTCCGTGGCAAAAATGAGAATAGTATCTAACAACAAATGTACAGTATGTAGCAATGCTGACATTGTTCATGAAGATGGAATTATGATAATAGGTGCAAACTAAATGAGCAATAATATAAACCTAAAAGAAGAATTGAACTCAAGAGCACTTTAAACGTTAAAAGTGTTTGCATATAAACAACTGTTTAAAATCGATTTACTCTTGAATTCTATTAATTCTAGGTTCACACCATAGTTATACAAATAGGTCTCCATACAACTATGTCTAACCTGGTAGGGAGGCAGGGTGCCACTTAGGGTCACCCTACTGTCAACACAAACTCCATGTAACCGATCAAAACAGGATGACAAAAGAGTTATATGTTTAAACGATTTTCTGTTTTTTACTATTTAACAAAAAAGTTATTTACTTAAAATAATTTTCTGACAAGCTAAGCAATGTCCGCATTTTTAGCAACCCACCATAATGCCCCTCGTGCAGAATTGCTTCTGGATCAGTGGCTACTAACGAGTATGTCCTTCAAGTTACGGACTCGCTGTGCAGTCTCAGCATACTTACCGTATCGTGCTCCTGCTGGCCCTTTAGATATGTTTTTACCATTTGTTTTAATGCGTGTCATCACTTTTGCATGATAGAGATAGATAGATATCTCTGAGTATGTATGTATGTATGTATGTATGTATGTATGTATGTATGTATGTATGTATGTATGTATGTATGTATGTATGTATCTAACTAAGGGCTCATTCAAATGACCGTTCCGTTTGTCCTGGTCAGTTCCTGGTTTGTTTGTTTTTTTTGCGGACCTACGGAAAAGGACCATCTTTTCAATGTCTTGTGTAGGATCGGATAGCATACGGAAGAACTTCCGTGCGCATCCAATCCTACAACAAAACAACCCAAAAAAACAAAAACAGACTTTGTGCGGACCGCAAAAACGGGACTGTCATGTGAATGTAGCCTTAGGGAACTTCATAGACTGTTTTGACAAGAAAATTTAACCCCTTACTTCAGTTACTCTCCAAAAAACCTACCTGCATTAAACTGAATGGAGCTGCGAGCTCCAGGCTAATAAGAGCTGTGATTGGTTGCTATAGGAACAAAGGACATTCATAGTATAAGAAGCTTATGTGTGAGGTAATATGATGTCTGTGGAAAGACAGACAGAAAGAGGCACACAGGGAAAGAAACAAAAAGGAAATAAAAAAAAGCCAGACAGACTGGGAAAGATACAGTTACTATCCTGGGCAATGCCCAGGTCCGACAGCTAGTGTAATAAATATATAATAGGTCTGCAAAAAAAAAATAAAAAAAAAATTTCAAGAGCAGTTTTGATTATTCCACGTAATCTTTATGTTTGAGTGCGCTGAATCCGAAAAGGACCTCCGTTTCATCATAGGACATCACGTTTTCTGACAATTTAAGTGACTATGTTAAATAGGACAATACCTCAAAATAAATGAAAATACTCTTAATTTTTTATTACAAATTTTTCATAGAGATATAGATAAAAAAAAAATATATTATATTCTTTTTTCAAATGCAATGAGAGGCGGCCGGATGTGTTGTTGCTGCATCGCGCTACATCCGGCGTCTATAGGCATGCATTGGAAAAAGCAACGCATCGGCCGGATGCGTTTTTCGTCAGCGCGTCTCTCTCTCTCTATAATATATATACATACACATTATATATATATATATATATATATATATATATATATATATATATATATATATATATGGCCCTGGAAACGTTCGATCCGGCCGCCGCATGGCCTAAATATGCCGCATCCGGCAAGAACCGGACTGAACGCAAGGCCATGCGGCACAATCCGGCACTGATGAAAGTCTATGCGGAAAAACGCAACCGGCAGCAAAAAAAAACTGGTGCGTTTTTCTGCAAAGAGCCGGATTGTGCCACACAGCAAAAACCGGATGTGTGAAAGTAGCCTAAAACGAACTGATATTAAAAAGTGTGAACAGGCGAGAACAAAGATAAAACAATTGAAACAAGCCCGGGCACGTCAGAGCCCGCTCATTCAGGTTGCAAAATGTTGATGCTGGTTTCATTAGCTCACTCTGAAAGTTATTTTCTTTGAAAGTTATATTTTTTGGCATTATATATCTTCAATGCATTGATGTGACTTAATAGGGTTTTGAAAAATCAAAATTTACTAAGAAAAAAAAAAAAATATGAAAAATGTACTAAATTTGAAGAGAATTTTGCATTGTGGCAAATCCTGACGTCCAGGATTTTTTTTTTCAATATTTTTCTCATTTTCGGCACACCAAAATACATGTAAATTAGATGAAACTAATCTGGGAGGAAAATGGGGGGTGTGTCTTATAATCCGAATATAGCGGTACCTGAGTGTCCTGTCTGTGCGGCAATCTGGCGGCCGGGTGCCTGTGCTTGTGTGCGGTGGCAGCCGGGTACCCATGGCTGCGTGCGGGCGGCAGCCGGGTCCTGTGTGCGGGCATCAGCCGGGTCCTGCCCTCACACGGGCACCCGCACGCAAGCACAGGTACCCGGCCGCTTCCACGCAGGGTGGGCGGGCAGCCAGCTGACTGCCACTGTGCGTGCGGGGCGGGCGGCTGTGCACTGCAGCAAGTTACCCAGTTTGTCCGCGGTCCCAGTTTCAAATGATGGCGCCGGGAGCGAGCGCGTATTGAGCCCTTGGATGAGAGCTCCATCTGCGCATGCGCCGCTCCAGGCGCCATCATTTGAACTGGGACCGCGGACACTGACTACACCGGCCTGCTGCACGACTCACCCGCCGCTGCCACCACAGACCCCGCGACTCCTGCCACCCCGGACGCCACCGCACCTGCCGCCACCACGGACCCCGCTGCCACTGATCCACCGCGCCTGCCAGCACAACCTCTGCCTCCTGTGACCCTGCTTCACCACCACTGCTGCCCCCCTCCGGTAAGAGAACACCGGAGTACAAGACGGATCCCATTTTTCTTTTACTTTATGTCTAAATTTGGGGTGCGTCTTATAAAAGCGAAAAATATGGTATATATAAAAATATAAGATATACAATATATTATACAGGGTGGTCCAAAAGTAGGTGGACAGTGCGTGTAATAGGATTATTGAACATTGTGTAAAGTGAAACTGACACAGTTGCCCTTAGCCACCAGATACTACTTTTCATTCTTCACAGACTCTCTGGAAAATGAAAGGTGGAATCTGATTGGTTGCTAAGGGCAACTGAGTCAGTTTCACTTTACACCATGTTTGATAACCTTTTTTACAGACTGTCCACCTACTTTTGGACCACCCTGTGTTATATTTATTTATTTATATTATACTCACATCACTGTTAAAAAATAAAGAATAAAGAACAGAACACAAGTCTTATGTCCTCCTGTTCTTGATCGGTTCACACCATGTAGTCGAGACTTTTCTTCATTTTTTGGCACACCATGTCATGGTAGACCACATCCCTTTCTGATAATACAAGACTTAAGACATGCCCTTGCAAAACATAGTGCAGAATTCACACACACACACACACACACACACAAAAGGTACACTATAAAAAAAAAACCAAAAACCCAAAAACAGTACTTTGATGCAAACTGAATTATTGGGCATTTAACTTGATAAATCTCTCCAAATACACTAGAGGAGGGACATACCGAAGACTTCTGGCAAGCTCACATAACCTCGATAGAGCACATAAAATGTGAGGAATATGGCGGCCATATAAAACACAATGTCTCTCAGAAAGGGACGAGAAGCAGCTGTAAATGGCTTCACCAAGGCAATGCTTCCAGCAACCACAGTGGTAACAAACACACCAGCACCTGGAACAAATAAGGAATCGCAATGGTTACTGATACTATACATAATACTACTACTACTACAGCACACACACTGGACCGTGGAGTGAGAAAACTTTATATGTATAATTTGGAGACACACTGGTGCTAAAAAAAATGTGCAACATGATTTTCTAGTTGGACTTACCAAAAAGTGCACCTATGGCCAGGCCAGCAGTTCTGGAGTCTGAGAAAGCAGCAACAGCACTGAAAACATCAGGAGCACCATTCCCAAAGGCTAGAAATGTGACACCATGTGGACCAACTGTTAAGGAAAGGTAGTTTTCCAAATTGTGTGATCTGGGTTCCTAAAATTGAAATACAGGTATGCAAAGACAAGGATGGAGCCACTGTAGAGGAAGACCTACTACAAAATGAGGAAGACTGGTCTGAAGACCATGGAGGCAACACAAGGAATATTCCATCACTAGTGATCAATGCCAGAGCTCATGTTGCAAGTACTACTGTGTGCAGTCTGTGTGCCTAAAAAAGGTTCTCCCATGGCCTGCAGAGTCTCTATACTTTGTTCAATGGGAGACATTTATCAATTGCAAAAGGAGCTGCCAGCAGCAGATCTTGATGATTTGCGTGTCCAAGCGCATGCAGTGTGGCAGAACATTACTCAAAGCTGCTACAGTTGTGTGTGCGATTAATATTCCACAGACTTTTCCTTCTTGAGGTTACAATTGCAATGTTGGAGTGTATAATAAAAATGCCTATAAACACACACACACACACACACACACAGTATGTGAAGATTCAGAAAACCATGTAGTATTGGGATACTGTATATTATACTTGCTTGGTCCCCAGGGAGGGCAGGAACTTCTGAACTCAATAGCATGTGAAAAGGTATATTCCAGCCAACAAGATGCATTTTGCCAACTACTCATACCAAATTGATAAACCTTTATATAAAAAAGGATACAGCTACATTATGTGATAGCCGGAGTGTTTGAGAGATTGCAGACAAATTTGGACATTTGAGAGATTGCAGACAAATTTGGACAAAAGCTGAAAAAACGGGGGAGAAAAAAAAAAAAAAATTAATTAAAATTAATAGTTAATATGGCAATACCTGACGAAGACAAAAAAAGATACCAGAAACCCTGAAACTTCTGGGAAAATATCTATAAATTTAACCTGGTTTATCCACCTTGAAGATATAAGGAGAAGGTATGCACACCAGTGGACTATAAGGGGAATACATGTAAAGCAGACCCTGCTGTGTGACTACTGGCATGAAAAATACAATACCTAAATGTGAAAATGAAAATATATGACAATAGAATCTGCATAACTGCCATGAACTTAAGAAAAAAAAAAAAAAAAAAAATCTTAAAAATTACTTACCGGTAATTATTTTTTTCCAGAAAGCCATGACAGCGCCACCAGAGCGATAGCTCCGCCCCACCCTAGGAGAGGAAACCCTACAGAAATAAAAAGGGGCGGCATCTCTCCACTGCCTCAGTTAGGTTACAAAGCACAGCGAGGATCAGAACAATAAAATAAAAAGGGAATAAGTACCATACCCTCAGAACTCACTACAATTAATGCATCGGAACGTGGATCCCAAGAACCAAAAAAGGTGAAAGAAAAAAAAAAAAAAAACAAAAAAAAACAAAAAACACACACATCATTACCGGTAAGTAAATTTAAGATTTTTCCCTTCACCACAACAGCCCCACCAGAGAGATTCCGAAGACAACCAACATAGGGAGGGACCATAGCATCCAGAACCCCTACTAACAAAAAGGTCAGATCCACCGTGGCAGACAATCTAAAATGGCAATGCTGAAAAATGTCGTAGGAGACGACCAGGTAGCAGCCATGCATATTAGATCCAAGGGAACATCCCGCCCTCTCGGGCCCCAATTAAGTCACCACCACTCCGATAGAATGAAACCATGATGCCTTGCGGGATGGGGCCTATTCAGGGCTACATAATTGCCTGTGTGACCTATCCAGCCAGACTCATTGGAAGCGGAACACCCCCCTTTTAGGACCCTGAAACACCGGAACAGAACCTGACTTTTCCGCCGGCCAGGCCTAGAGACCTCAGTGTACTGTCTTAAGGCTGTAGACATCCAATGTATGCAATTGTGCCCCCGTAGGATTCTTGGGGCTGGACCGAAGGAGGAATACAAATTCCTGAGACCGAAACCTAGTCCACCTTTGGTAAATAGGCAGGGTCAGTCCGCAGCGGAACTCCCCCCGAAGTAGTTGGTCATCAATGCTACATATAGGTGAAGGGGGGGGGGGGGTTCATTGAAAGGGCCGGAAGGTCGCTGACTCGTCTAGCTGATGTCAGGGCTACTAACAGAGCAACTGTAATGTTAGTAATGTAATAGAGCCATCAGTACGGGGTCCAAACGGGGGTCCTGTCAATGGGTCCCAGACCAGAGGGAGGAACACTAAACAAGGAAGAGGCCAATCCCTCTGACAGGAGGAAATAAACCGCTCAATCCACCGATTACCTGATGAGTCTGAGTTATACAATGCACCTAATGCTGTACCTGGACTTGCAAGGTAAGGACAGGACAGTCGAGCACTTGTCCCCCTCCAAAGAAAAAAAAATGCCAGAATGTCCCCCCACCTGAGGCTTGTCCCAATGGGCTCCTCCCGGAAAGGCTAGGACCACCTCCACACCCCGGCGTATAATTTGGTGGTAGCCGGGCAAGAGGAAAAAAAAACCCTGACCTTCCAACAGTAGCCCTCCTCAAATTCCAAAGGCCTTGAAGTTGAGAATGAAGGAGAGGGCCCTGGGAGAGGAGAGAGTCCCCCTCCGGGAGGACCCAAGGGTCCCTGATACTGATATCTTCCGCAGCCAGAAAACCAAGCCTCCTGAGACAAAAAGGGCTCAACAGCAGCAGCAGCAACCGAGCTGTATGCTCCCGGGCCCTCCCCTCAGAACTGCCGGAATCAAATCAGGGATGGGAAGGCATAAAAGGAGACCGGAGCCCCCCTGATACCTGAATGGCGGCCCCACTGCCCAGGGGCCCTGACCTGCGGGGTTAAGGGAGCAGCACCGACTGACCTTTGTTGGCTCGGGTGTCAAAAGGGTTCATAGTCTGAGATATCCAAATTGCACTATCTCCCGGAAAACCTCCTCGTGAAGGCACCATCCCTCCTGCGCACAGGATTCCTGAGGAAGTCGGCCCCTTACCTTGTCCCACCCCTCGGAAGTGAAGTGCCAAGAGGGAAGATAGATGTACTTGAGCTAGGGAAAAAATATTTGTTCCGTCACCATCATAAGGGAGGGCCCACCTCGTGCCCCTCCTGGTGAATGAATGAATGAATGAATGAATGAATGAATGAATGATGCTACCCTGTTGTCAAAGAGAATCCTGACGTTTCTTCCCTCCAGGAGTGGAAGGAGGGAGTGGAGAGCTTTCCCAACCGCCCAGAACTCCCTGAGATTCGAGGAGCATTGACCATCCTGTGGAGGTCCAGGGGCCTTGCCTCACCTCCAAATATGGCAGAAGGAGGATCTTTCCGTAGATGTGAGCCATCACCCCTGAAGAGAAACGTCCTACTATCCCACCCCATAGGAAGGGCTACTCTGAGGAACCTCCGATGGGCAGCACGGATTGGACAAGATAATATGCGTCCTTTTGATCCAACACTGTCATGAAACAGCATCTAGATGGCCGACGTCACAGACTCCATCTTGAAATGCTGAAACACGAAATGACGGGTGAGGCGTTACAAATTGACAACGGTCCCTGAAAAAATCCATCCGGCCTCGGACCAGAAAGAGTGGGTAGTGTTAGTAGAACGGCAGCCTTCGTCCCCCCTTGGGGATTTCCACGAGAACGGATGTCCGGAGAAGGCCTTCCACCTCTTGCTGAAGAGCAAGTTACTTCTCTAGCGACCTGCCGAGCAACGTAATGACTAAGGACCCCATGGGGGGGGGGGGGGGGTGTCCAAATGAAAGTGCAGCTTCAAACCATCTCCTACAACTCCATGGATCCAATCACAGGACGAGATCTGGCCCCCAAGCGGGGAAAAAGGAGGAGAGATGACCTCCTACCTGGATGGAAATATCACCGATCCAGCTCCTCACCCTCAGCAGGAGTGCCAAAAGGAGAAGCCTTGAACGCTTCGTATTGGTGTCCCTCCACCCCTCCTGAGATTAGGGGTTGATTCCTCCTAGAGAACTGCTTCCTTCGGAAGCGGTGCTACTGAAAAGGTACTCTCCTTCACCAGGTATGGCACAAAGCTTCAATTTTGACTGCGAGTCGCCTGACCAACCCATCAACTAGAGGGGACCGTCTTGCCGAGTGCCACAGAACTGCTGAATAAGCCGAGAACCTCAGGGTATCTGATGACGCATCAGCCAGGAAGTCTGCAGCTTTTTTTTCTTTTTTTTTTTTTTCTTTTTCTTTGGAGAGCCGCAAGAAGGTGATCACAAGGAGCATCCCCTTCAATCTGATTTTTCCAGCTGTTGGAAACCATACCATCAGGGATCGGGGCTACGCAGGTTCCTCCGACAGCCCGGACGGAGTGCTCTCGCCGACGTCTTCCAAGCCAAGCGGAGGTAGGTGGTCCAGTTTTCCGGATCAATGGAACGTCAGAGACCCAAGGTCGTAAAATGTGAGGGAGGTTTGTTCTGCTGTGTTAGCCACAGCAACCTCAAATTTAGGACAACAGTCCCCGCAGACAGGGCTTACTCCCTCCTGGAAAGAATATTTATTACAGAATAGGGAAGGAGGGTAAGCTCTATCAGGCCTCTCTCACTGGTCTTTGATCAGTCGTTTCACCTAGTCATGAACTGGAAAAGCACGTTGTCTTTTATACTCCAAGCCTCCGAACATCATGACTTCAATAGATTCTGGTCCCCTTGTTTTTCCTAGGCGCATTTTTTTTTTTTTGAGGAAAGACAACAAGGAAAACAGCAGGCGAAAAACAAGAAGTATTGAGCTGAGCACTGAGCAGGGATTCTCATCACCACCCCAGCTGACCAGCAGTGGTGGAGTGTCTCCAATCAAGCCCTTACTGGATCGGACCGCTTTAAGGAGATGTTAACAGCTATTTGTAAGGAAACAAGGTGCGCACCCCCACATCTTCCTCAGATGAGGATACAAATTAGAAGATGAACCTGAAATCTGTCAGATGTTGCTGACTCCCGGTCCCTGCACGACAGACCTGGCTGAGGTGGTAGGGGACAGGAGGACCAGCAAAAACCCTTGAAGGGGATTCTACGGATAATGTCCATCAGGCTGTTTATAAGATCTGGTGCCTTCCCTGTAACCCATCTTCTAAATGCAAGGTGCACATCTTTTTCTGTTTAGTCCAAAGGCAACGAGGCACTGCACAAGGGGCATTTACTGTGCTTGGCCTTGGCTGCCAACTATCTAGGTTGATCAGGTTCGCCTGAATGAGGAGTCCTTTGGGGACTTCTGCGGAAAAGCCGTAGACGCTAGCGCAGGACGACCCTCACTGGCACGACTCCTGCCCACTCCCATGATGAAGAGAACACGTGATGACTGTTTCTGCGTTCCTCACGTTGCTTGCTCTCTGTACACTCACCATGTGCTTCCTGTGAATCCTCCATGGACTAGAGGATCAGCTGGATAGAGCAACCTAAAACCTGTCGGGCCCTTCTAATTATGTCTAGGAGGCATCCAGCGGTGGGCATCTTGCCACTCACCGCGCCTTCGCAGAGTCGACGCTAAGATCCAACGTCCACTGCTGACTTCCTGAAGCTGGAGGAAGCTGTCAACATGTGTATCACCTGCTTGGGATAGCCGCCAGGCGCCCAGCAGGGATGCAATTCTGGGGAGGAAGCGGCGGCTCCAGCAGGGACAGCCGCCGGGCGCCGAACTGCAAGGGACCCACACTGGCTGCCGCTAACATGCAGTGTTCACTATGCGCTGGGGACAGCCTCCAGGCACCCAGCGGGGACGCAACTCCAGGAGGAACAGCCGCCGGGCGCCGAACCAGGACCGCCAGCCCCACACAGGTATGCTTACCTACGCCGAAAAAACAGCCGCCGGCTGCAAGACTTCCCCTCCTGCCACGTGTACCACACGCTGGGACAGCCACCATGCACCGAATGGAAAACGCAAGTCAGGGAGGAAGCGGCGGCCCCTGGGAGGAAACAGCCGACGGGTGCCAATCCAGGACAATCGGCACTCTGCAGGTACACTTACCTCTTCCGGGAACAGCCTCCGGCTGCAAGACGTCCCCTCCTGCACCACTTGCTGGGGACAGCCACCGGGCGCCGAACCAGTCCCACCCCCCGTACCCCCCCCCCCTCTGCCCTCGCCAGGGAGAACCCCCGAGAGCGCATAAAGGGCTGAGGCCAGAGAGCCCGCAATCTCCAGGATCAGCCCGCCTTCACTGTGGCAGCACCACCAGCACTTCTGGGTAATCCCATCCTAGGACAGGAAACCGAAAACTGAGGCAGGGGAGAGATGCCTCCCCCCTTTTTATTTCTGTAGGGTTTTCCTGTCCTAGGGTGGGCAGACCTCTCTCTCTGGTGGCGCCGTCATGGTGAAGGAAAATTTAGCTATTGAATTGATCAATGCAATAGAATACCGTGACGAGGTGTTGGGGTTCTGTTGTATTGATCAATTCAATAGCTAAATTTTCTCTCTCTTCTTAAGTTCATGGCAGTTATGCAGATTCCATTGTCATATTTTCATGTTCACACATATAGCTATTATATTTTTCATGCCAGTATTCCACACAGCAGTTTCTGCTTTAAAATGTATTCCCCCTTGCATAGTCCAACTGGTGTGCATCCCTACCTTCTCTCTATATAGTGAAGTTTTTTTTAGGTTTTTGCACCCAGTTCAGACTTAGAATGGGGTTCAAGATGTTATTTTTTTAATTTATCAACTTGAAGGGGACACCCCAGATGAATTATAATTGGAGGTATAACTACATGTTTGACCAGTTTCCCATGTAAAACAAAACCCTTCAGACATGGGGTTTATCTACAGGTTATTAGTCCTTCTGCAGTCGAGTGACCACCACACAACAGAGGCCCTGTTGCCAGGAGGAAATACATTTTATTCCTCCTGGCAGCCTCAGGCTTTAAGTCATAGGGGCCACAGCTGTCACGGTTTTCTGGATATTATATTAATAATAGTAAAATACCTCCAAATAGAAATGTAACTAAAGTTGTCCTGATTAGTTATGTCACTTACCTCATGTGCAGGGCATAAGTAGCTTGGGTATCCATGGTTACAACTAGTCAGTGACTGTTAGTTGCTAGTGCTCGTAACCTTGGATACCTTAGTTACCAATACCCCTGCAGATGAGGTAAGCAACATAGCTAAAATCAGTAAAATTATCTGCTGCTGCATATTGGGATAGGATCTTGGAGAAGAAAATAACCATTTAAATCTCCTTTAGCTTCAGTTATCCCTACTCCAAGCACTGCAGTTTAATCCAATATCTGTGCTGATCAACAATTAAAAAATGTATGCAAGTCTAACATAAGGGATTCAATGGAAGTGGTTGAAGAACATCCAACCTAAGGGTACCTTCACACTTAGCGATGCAGCAGCGATCCGACCAGCGATCTGACCTGGTCAGGATCGCTGCTGCATCGCTACATGGTCGCTGGTGAGCTGTCAAAACAGGCAGATCTCCACCAGCGGACCAGTGAACAGCCCCCAGCCAGCAGCGACGTGCAAGCGACGCTGCGCTTGCACGGAGCTGCCGTCTGGAAGCTGCGGAGACTGGTAACTAAGGTAAACATCGGGTATGGTTTACCCGATGTTTACATTAGTTACCAGCGCACAGCTGTGTGTGCAGGGAGCAGGGAGCCACGCACACTGAGCGCTGGCTCCTTGCTCTCCTACCATAGCTACAGTACACATCGGGTTAATTAACCCGATGTGTACAGCAGCTACATGTGCAGAGAGCCGGAGCCGGCAGCACAGGCAGCGTGAGAGCTGCAGAGGCTCGTAACTAAGGTAAATATCGGGTAACCACCTTGGTTACCCGATGGTTTATCTTGGATACAGCTTACCTCAGCTGTCAGATGCCGGCTCCTGCTCGCTTCATTTGTCGCTCTCTCGCTGTCACACCACAGCGATCTGTGTGTCACAGCGGGAGAGCGGGCTTTTGAAGAAAACGAACCAGGGCTGTGTGTAACGAGCAGGCGATCTCGCAGCAGGGGCCCAGATCGCTGCTCATTGTCACACACAGCGAGATCGCTAATGAGGTCACTGCTGCGTCACAAAAAGCGTGGACTCAGCAGCGATCTCGGCAGCGAGCTCGCTGTGTGTGAAGCACCCCTTAGACTAGCCACACAGTAAGAGGATCCTGTCAGCAGGGTTATTTCTATTTTATCTGAGTAGCATTGTACACACTGCGTTTTTTTGACGCTGCGTTTTTGTGGCAAAAAACTGCACAAAAAACGCGACCAAAAATGCACGTGATTTTGCGCGTTTTTGCTCACTGCGTCTTTATGCGTTTTTTTTATCAGTTTTTTTATAATATTACCAACAAAAAAAAAAAAGTGAGATGTCATTTCCTTCAATATGTTCTTCATTCTCCACTAGTGTATGCAGGAGAGCAGACATCTGCAGAACTATAAGGCTCAGCATCCTCCATCCAATAGTGTATGCAGGAGAGCAGACAGCAGCTGTCGAACTACAAGGCTCAGCATCCTCCTTCCAGGGACTGTAATGCAGGATTTTCTTTGCCCCCCCCCAAACAAAAAAAAGATGACGTGGGTTTTTGCCCATATTTTTTGTATGCTAGCCAGGTACAGCAGGCAGATACGGGCTGCCCCCAACCCCCCAGCTGCCTATTTTGTACCCGGCTTGGGAACCAAAAAAT
>NC_134353.1:665731176-665793676 GCF_048569485.1 Anomaloglossus baeobatrachus | reverse complement strand
GTGCACATGTAGCTGCAGGACACATCGGGTTAATTAACCCGATGTGTGCTGTAGCTAGGAGAGCAGGGAGCCAGCGCTAAGCATTGTGCGCTGCTCCCTGTCCTGTGCACATTTAGCTGCAGCACACATCGGGTATTTAACCCGATGTGTGCTGTAACTAGGAGAGCAAGGAGCCAGCGCTAAGCGGTGTGCGCTGCTCCCTGCTCTTTGCACGTGTAGTTCCGTGCGCTGGTAACCAAGGTAAATATCGGGTTGGTTACCCGATATTTACCTTAGTTACCAAGCGCAGCATCTTCCACGCGGCGCTGGGGGCTGGTCACTGGTTGCTGGTGAGCTCACCAGCAACTCGTGTAGCCACGCTCCAGCGATCCCTGCCAGGTCAGGTTGCTGGTGGGATCGCTGGAGCGTCGCAGTGTGACATCTCACCAGCAACCTCCTAGCAACTTACCAGCGATCCCTATCGTTGTTGGGATCGCTGGCAAGTTGCTTAGTGTGACTGGACCTTTAGCCTACCCATCAGCTTTCCACTGAGATTTCTGCTCATTCCTTGAGGTAAAACTGCTCCAGCGCCTTTAAGTTACATGGTTTCCGCTGGTAAACTGAAATCTTCAATCTGACCACAGTTGCTCAATTTGATTGATTAAAGGCTGATTTACATGTATTGATTTCTCGTGCAATCGCACCCACCCCCCATAGTTTGTGCGGCACGGGCAATTTCTTGCCCGTGTCGCACAATGCTGTAACCCCCCCCCCCCCCCGTCACACGTACTTACCTTCCAAACAACCTCGCTGTGGGCAGCGAACACACACTTCCTGAAGGGGGAGGGACGTTCGGCGTCACAGAGACGTCACACAGCGGCCGCCCAATAGAAGCGGAGATGAGCGGGACGTAACATCCCGCCCACCTCCTTCCTTCCGCATGCTGGTGGCCGCAGGTAAGCTGCAGTTAGTTTCCGGGGTGTCACACGGAGCGATGTGTGCTGCCTCGGGAAAAATGAGCAACCGGACGTTTGATTTTTTTGAAAATGAGCGACGTGTCAGCGATGAACGAGAAGGTGAGTATTTCTGCTCGTTCACCGTCGCACGCTACGATATCACTAACAATGCCGGATGTGCGTCACTTACGATGTGACCCCGCCGACATCTCGTTAGATATATTGTAGCGTGTAAAGCCCGCTTAAGGCCTGGGCTTTGACTAAGCCGGTCCAATATGTTTGAGGTTTCCCCTTAAACAACTCAAGGGTTGCTTTAGTACCCTTACTTTGGGTCATTGTCTTGTTGGAAGGCGAATCTCCGTCCCAGTCTCAAATCATTGAAAGGCTGAAACAGGTTTCACTCAAGAACATTCCTGTATTTTGCACCATTCATCTTCCCCGACTCAGACCATTTTCCCTTTCCCTGCTGCTGAAAACCATCCCCACAACATGATGCTGCCACCACCACCATGTTTCAATGTGGGGGGGGGGGGGGAAATCATGTTCTTGGGGCGATGAGCTGTGTTAGCTTGGCACCAGACAGTTTAACTTAGTGGTCAAAAAGTTCAATTTTGGCCTTAGCTGACCACGACACCTTCCTCATACATTCATAGAGTCCCCCACATGTCTTGGCAAAATCAAAATGAGCATTACAATTTGTGCGTCTTTGTAAAGGCTTTTCTGGACACTTTTTTTATAAAAAGGACAGCTTTATGGAGTGTATGGCTTATTGTGGTCATATGGGGACAGATACTCCAGTCTCTGCAGCTCCTGCAAGGTTACATTTGGTCTGTGCTGCCTCTGATTAATGCCCTCCTTGCCCAGGCTTATGAGTTTTAATGGGCTGCCCCATCTTAACCCTAGAACGTGCAACCATAGACATCATTCACAGAAAACAAGTAACCTAGCAGGCTTGTGAGGCCCCAGGTATGCGTTCTAGGGTTAACAGTTGTACTACTAATATTAAATTATAAAAAGCACTCAAAAGCCTAGAACTAAGACCATTTAAAAACCAATATAAAAGCGAAGTAAGCTGCAATAAAGTACCATGTGCATAATCACTCAGGTGAAGTGTGTATAACATACATACATACATACATACATACATACATACATACATACATACATGGTGATGTCCTTTAAAAAAAAGGAACCTGTCAGCTGATACATGCTACCCAAACCGTGGGCAGCATGCATTACTCCCCAGCTGTATCACAGCCAGGTATGCTTCATTCTGAAAGGCTGTGGCAGGTCCAGTTATGCAGGCAGGTTCCGGTTGGCTTGTCTCTGCCAGCTGACTGAATAACAAGTTTCTGCCTGTACATGCAGGTAGGCAGAGAGTGAGACCCATCAGTAACTTAGCAGGCAGGTAAAGACCACAGGGGACCTGCCTGAACAACAATTGCAGTCTGGTTCTGTCTTTGGCGGCTATGAACAGTAGGTTTTTCTCTGAAACGCTGCAGTGTTTCACAGTGCAACATACCAGTGGCTAATACATGGCGCACACAGTTTGGGCAGCATGTAGCAGCTGACATGTTCCCATAAATGATCAGTCCTCATTCATTCCTTCCAGATGCTTTTTCTATGAAGAAATACATCTGGGCGTTTATGCACATGGCACTTTAAATAAGTATGAAGCTGTGACAGGGTGTATTATACATTTCTGATATACAGATTTATGCATAATGCAGTGTGTTTGGCACCTTTTTTCATTAATACTATTTGGCAATTTTAGAAGTATTCTGTTTAGATCCATTTCAGAAATTCATATTTACATGGCTTTATTGGCTACAATGATGGTCATATGGGTTATATCCCGTTGCCAAAGTTTGGCCTAGGTAACAGGTTCTGGTGCAATGTGTTCATTTTTAAGTGTGTCCTGTCTAGGCTTGCTATATATTTAAGATTTACATTTAAAAAAATTCCTGAATGTCTAACATTTTAATAGCCACAAAAAACAAAAAAAAAAAACAAAAAAAAAAACACAAAAACAAAAAAACGCCCCAATTATCTCACAGGCTCAGGTCCTCCAACCCTCACTCTGCAAAGGACAACTGACCACGTACAGGGTGTGCAGTTAATCAGCTCCAACCAAAGTAACCCATAGCAATGTTTGACACGAGCCTTGTACATGCATAAGCTCCTCTATAGTCAGTTCTTGCCTGCATGCAGCAGTTACTGTAGTAGCTGCCCCAACAGTAAGGGTATGTATACGATAAGCATTTATTTGCAGAAATGTCTGCATCTCTTGGCAGGAAAAGTGTAGCATAAACGCACATTTTTTATGGGATTTTAAAATTGTATAAAAATAAAATATATTATATAAAAAAAAGTTGTTAAGACATTGAAAGAACTGACTACAGATTCTGCATAAAGTCTGCAAGGAGAAAATATGCAAGGTGTCCACTATACTTTAGGATTCTCAGACTTTGCTGGCATCCGGATGCGCTCGTGGTTTTATAACAAAACTGCACACACACACACAAACAAAAAAACAAAACAAAAACACCATGTACTGGGTGCACAGTCTAAAGGCCACTTTACACGCAACGACATCGCTAACGAGAGGTCGTTGGGGGGGGGGGGTAGGAATTTGTGACGCACATCCAGCCTAGTTAGCGACGTCGTTGCGTGTGAAATGTACGAACGACCGCTAACTATCAAAAATACTCACCATATCGATGTGTCATTCTAATCTCAAATATCATTTCCGCTTTTGGACGCAGGTTGTTAGTCGTTCCTGCGGCAGCACACATCGCTACGTGTGACACACGAGGAACAACATTGTACCTGCGGCCGCTGGCAATGAGAAAGGAAGGAGGTGAGCGGGATGTTATGGCCGCTCCTCTCCACCCCTCTGCTTCTATTGGGCGGTTGCTTAGTGACGCTGCATGAACCGCCCCCTTAGAAAGGAGGCGGTTTGCCAGCTACAGCGACGTCGCTAGGAAGGCAAGTATAGTGTGACGGGTGTTAGAGATGTTGTGCGCCACGGGCAGCGATTTTCCCCGTGACGCACAACCGACAGGGGCGGGTGCTTTCACCAGCGACATCGCTAGCGATGTCGCTGTGTGTAAAGTTGCCTTAAGAATCAAAATTGGAGTGACTCAGTTAGAATCATGCCATAAATGAAAAAAAACTGGGATAATTGATCATTGATTAATTAGCTACAGCAATGTTGTAAATAAAAAGTCTCAATCCTTGTTAAAGGGGTGGTTCACCCATACTTTTTTTATTTTCTAGATCAATATATTGAGAAACAAAGTTTCTCAAAAAAAACCCCAAAAACCTTATGTTGGCAATAGTGCCTGTGAGGCGCTATTGCAGACCGCTGTTCTCCATGGCTGACCCCCGGGCTCCGTGACCTCAAGGAATCCGGTGATGTCACGTCAAGTTCCTGCTCATGTCTCATCATTGCAGCCGGCCCCAGTGTTTCGCCGCTCAAAGCCCAGCATGACTCCTGCTTGCAGCGCTCTGCTGTGCGGGAGGAGGGAGCAGATTGGCTGTGACAAGCTGTGACGAGCAGTGAAATATCGCCCACAGCCCATCACTCACGGACACTGCAGCCGGCTTGTCAGGATCTTGACGTGACGTCACCGGATCCCCGAGGTCACGGAGCGGAGAACAGTGGTCTGCAATAGCGCCTCTCAGGCACTATTGCCTACATAAGGTATTTGAAAGAAACATTGTTTCTCAATATAATATCGATCTAAAAAATAAAAATATGGGTGAACCACCCCTTTAAATATATAGTTTTGTATTTAAAACACTGTAGTAATATCTTATCAGAGGAATTATTAACAAAGTTCAAGCTGTCCCACAGAGCAACATAGAAATGTGTTGGTGGATGAGTCAGCCATCTAGTGGGAACCACTAGAGCACATCTAGTTTCAGCTCATCACTATGGTTTCACCACAGTATTGACTTAATTTCCCAAACGTTATGTTCTTTAGGAGTTCTTCACATAGTGCGCTGTCTTTTGGCAAGTGGTGTTCATTGGACCCCAAAAATAGAATTAGACTAGCCAGTAATTGTTTTCTAGGAGCCCTCCATGACAGCACCACTGGAAGTAAACTCCCTGGTCCTAATTAGGGACAAGAATAGCTTGAACTTTTCTACCAAAATCGAAGCCCTTATGAGAAATTTAGTCTAGTCTATAATGTTTGATGATATCGGAAGAGGACCAGGTGGTGGCTCTGCAGATCTGCTTGGAGGAGTTTGCCCCTTTCAGCCCAGGAGATCGATATGGATCCGCTAGAGTGAACTGTAAACTTCTCTGGTGGTAGCAAGTTTTGGTTTCTGAATGCGCCACAGATTGCACTCCCGATTCAGTTTGCAATAGTAGTTTGAGTGGGTTTTTTTGCCTTTGCTCTGACCAAAGAACTGAATGAAGAGATTCTGGTCTTTTCTCCAAGATTTTGTGTCTGCTGTATCATTCTACACATGTCTAGGGAGTTAAACTCTGCTTTGTCATTTGACTGGCTCTAAAACAGAGGGAAGGTAGAACAATGTCCTGGGACAAGTGAAATTCCGAGACAACTTTAGGTAGGAATGATTGATCCAAGTGAAGAATAAATCACATCTGAAAGAATTTAAAGGGAACCTCTCGGGTGTAATATGCACCCAGAACCACGAGCAGTTCTGGGTGCATATTGCCAATCCCTGCATCTAGTGGCATCGATAGGGAGATCTTTAGAAAAATTTGTAAAGATCTTTTAGCGTATGCTAATAGCACAGAGACTAGTCCCAAGGGCATTGCTTCCCTTGCTAGTCGACCCCATTAGCATGTTAGCACATTCCTGTGGTTCTGGGTGCATATTGAACCTGACAGTTTCCCTTTACGTATGGTTCTCTGATGGAGCCTGAAGTTCTCCCATTTTTCTCTTGATTGCAAACAGGAAGGTGGTTTACCATTATAGTGTCCTTTGAGGACATTTAGATCCCATGTGGGAACTAAATTGGACCGTGTAGGGTGTAGTCAGAAATTAGGTCATGGACCTTTTGATCCAGTGGTGGTTTGCAAGGTTCTCATAAAACTAAAACAAATCCTTCCTAGTGCCGAAACCTGGACTTTCAGAGTGCTGGATTTTAGGTCTTTTTTTCGAATCCACTCTGGACGAAGTCTAGGATCTGATTCATGTTAGGATGAAATTCATCTGGAAGATTGGAATTACACCACCATGATGACTTTTTTTAACCATATATGGCGATTGGTACTAGCTTCCTGTTTTGTTTTTTTTTTTTTTTTTTAAAAGTGTTAACTTTTTCCAGAGTTGTTTGGCTCTCTGAATCTGGCTACCGAGGCTATAATTCTACTTATGGAGATTGGAATACTTTAGTGGGCCTTGATGAAGCCACTGATTAGCAATCATCTACATCAGGGGACCTTCTTGGACTTAATTGATCAGAACCAGCTACTTCAGGGCCAGAGGGGGTGCCATCAGGATGTTAAGGACATTGTTCTTGCCAGTACCAGAATTTCTCAGAAGGCATATGCCAGTCTGAAGACCCAAAGATGGGTGAATGCATCTACTGCCAGACAATTGTCTCTTGGGTTTAGTGAAAAATGCCATTTCACTTTTCCGTTCAGATCTACTTCTGGACAGCCCCATTTTTTTAGTTAACATTTGAAGAGACTTCTATCTTTAGACTATTCAACTGGATGAACATCCTTCTGCTCAGGAAATCTGCCTGGATGTTGGCAGAACCCTTTAGGTGAAAGGCTCATAGTCCTAAAAGGTGTTGCACTACCCAGGAAAATATTCTGATGGCGACCATTTTTTCAGACTTTCGCATTTTGTGCTTCCTTGGTGATAGAGGAGCTATGGTTGTTCTATTGTCTGAATAGGGTTGGCTAGCAGGTCTTCTCTGGGTGATCCTTTGGTAAGATGGTCTTCAAGCTGACTCAGCCATCGAGACATGGACCTAGCTACACATGTAGAAGCCAGATTTGTTTTGAGCAAAACGACTAATCTCTCCAGGGATTTTTTCAGCAAACTCTCCAACTTGCAATCCATAGTATCTCTAAATCATGAAGAGTCCTCAAACGGTAGAGTGTTTTCTGCACTACTCTGGCAACCTTGACATCTGCCTTCAGGATCTCCGACCAGCATTTGGAAGTTTTCATCAAACGGGAATCTCAGCTTAGCCGGAACCCCTAGTCACTTATCTGAATATTTCCATTCACGCAAACCCATCTTTTTTGGCTCTGAGTCCAAACATCTCATCCTGAACTGACTTAATTGTCCTTTTCTCTTCCACCTCCAATTGTACTCCTTACTGCCCCTAGTAGTTCTTCCATATCCTCAGAGGAGGATTAATACTTCTTTGTTGTCTAGGTTTAAGTCTGGGATCAAGGTTAAATCCTCTTCTCTAATAGCCCCTTTGATATAGACGTCGGACCTTAAATTGACTGAATCAGACTCCTCCACCAGCCCAATCTTGCTTTTCTTAGATGTTGATGCAGCTAAAAGGCAATGACTGAAGGATGCTAGGGATGACTGGACTTCCTGTCATACGAGCCCTTTAATCCCTTCTATAAGAGACCGTTCTTCTCTAATAATATCAATACAGACTTGGCATAGGTTCTCTTATGCGAAGATGGGAGCTTTTTTGAACAAAAAGCCACATTTAATGGCTGGTAGTTCTCCTTTCTATGTGCAGGAACCTTGTCTCCATAAATGGTAGAGAAAGGAGTAATCACACAGATATCCTGCCCTAAAAAGGAGGAGGGAGCCCATACATGTAAAACGTAGTTACACGAGAGTACAAATACATGCACATCTGCTTCAGAAAAGGCAGGGATAGGGCTGGTCTCTGCAGACACAGAGCGAAAAGACCGATCACCATCCATAGCATATACAGGCTGTAAAACCTTGATCCTTCCTGAACGTGTCTTCTGACCAGGACATATATACAAAGGCTGGGCCCTAGCATGGCATCTGGGTACGAACTCCTACACCCAGGGTCACAAAGAGTAGGTCGAGAGCATAACTGAAGTCCACTGAACAACCAGATTTAGGGAGTGCCCCTGACGACACTTCCACAGCGCGTGCACACACAAATACTGGCATGTGCAGAGAGGAGACGCTGGGGAGTGCAGGAAGAATGGGAAGTCCCAAATCCACAGACAGGAGCAGCTACAGGAGGCGAGCCCAGCAAACGTCCTTAGCTGCCCGGCTAGGATAAAATGTCGGCAGTACCCTGTTTACTGGCCACAAAGCACTGCAGGATAACCTCTTCATGACCCACAGGGACAGGGGAAAAAACAAAAAAAAAAAAAAAACACTGGAGATGGGAAGTGGGGATGGGCTATTTGACCTCTGTTTCCTGTCCCTATTAGGGCAGGAATTAACAGGCTGTGGTGCCGTCATGGAGGGTAACTGGAGAAAGTTTGTTTTCATCATGTTTACGGAAGTATGGAAAGTAGGCAGCCATCTGTCTCGGTAGCTTAATAACTTGGGCGCCCTTCCCTCAGTGCATTGTGCCGCGTCGACTACACGTTCCACAGTGAAGTGCTTGGTGTCCCAGGGACTGGCATGTTGGCTTGACTTACTGAAGGTTAACTAGGAAACAGAAGCTTAAGTATATCATTTATACAGGTCATATGGTAACACGTTAGATTTTTAAATACATTGTAAATTATACAATTTAGGCTGGGGCTACTTGGCAACTGTTGTATGGCACTACTTCACAGCCAATACAAGAGAATGGAAGTGGGAGGGTCCGCATTGTGTCTTGACCATACAATGACAAAAAAAAAAAAATAAATAAATAAAAACAAAAAAAAAACCAACAACCTCACAAGAGGTCCAGGCAGGTTAGGTTTTTTATGATTTGCTGTCACATTAATGTGGGGGTGTGAGGGTCAACCCCACTTACTCATTACACTGCGATGCAGCAGAGATACCTAGTGAATGTTAAACAAGTGTCTCTGCCAAAAATCGCATTGTAGCCCCAGCTTTAGTCATAAAAGCAGAAATTGAGTGGTTCAATAATAAACCATTGTGGTTAGTTTGCCAATAATTGTTTTAGTCTAACAACTGCAAGGCAAATTTTATGCTTCTTGCATCAATTTTTCCTGGTAATATGGAGAGCAAGAACAAATGGTGCATTGACGTGAGTGGATGTTCAAAACTAATAGCCATCACTAAAGGCAATTCAGAACACCATGAAATACAAGCCTCACAGTATACATCATAAAACAAGCACGTATTTAACTATCAATTAAGCTGGAGCACTGCAATTCAGAATAAGTTTACTGTCAGCAAACCACCCCCTCAACTTTACATTTTACATAAAACTATCACCTAATTATTCAATGTTACACTATTTGCAAAGAGCACACCCCAAGCAGTTCAGTATCTTACTAGAAATGTGTGCAAGTTACTGACTATACAGCATAAAAAAGGTAAGGTGTGCTGATACAGTCCACACACACAAATGTGATTAATAAGCAGAGATGTTTTACCTCACAAGAAGAAATCAGATATTAAACCTTGCTGTAATGTTTGTATACGCTAGCTTCCCCAATAGATGTGGTATGATCAGACTGTTATGTATAGGCTGCAATGTCTACTTAGAGTGAACAGAAGGCAAAAAATATTCATTGTGGACATAATTTTGAAAAAGATGTGACGGAGCTGCTCATTTCATCTATTGTACAGCAAGGGGCAAAACTCGCACATTCGTCAGCAGCATAAATTGACAAGCTGGGGAGGAAGTGATCTCAAGCCTGAAGCTCCTGTCAATTTATGCTGCAGATATATTTCACATCTTCAGATTTCTTAACATCACATACATTTTGCTGGCGCTGTGAACAGCAGATTTCCTGCAATTGAATAAGCAGTACTGAATGTTTTTTTTTGCGCATCAGGAACTTAGCCTAAGCGTGGTTGCGGCCAGTTTTAAGTGGGCTTTACACGTTGCGATCTCGCTAGCGAGATCTCAAGCGATCGTCCCCACCCCCGTCAGTTGTGCGACACGGGCAAATCGCTGCCCGTCGCGCACAACCTCGCTTACCCCCGTCACACGGACTTACCTTTCCTGCGACGTCGCTCTGACCGGCGATCCGCCTCCTTTCTAAGGGGGCGGGTCGTGTGGCGTCACAGCGACGTCACACGGCAGCAATCCAATAGAAGCAGAGATGAGTGGGACGTAACATCCCGCCAACCTCCTTTCCGCATTGGCGGCGGCCGCAGGTGAGATGTTCCTCGCTCCTGCGGTGTCACACACAGCGATGTGTGCTGCTGCAGGAACGAGGAACAACATCGCTAATTAGAAGAGAACGATATTTTGTTTTATGATGACCTCTCCGGGGCAAACAATTTTGGACGCTTTTGCAATCGTTTTAGGTCGCACATAAGTGTCACACGCTGCGATATCGTTAATGACGCCGGATGTGCGTCACAAACAACGTGACCCCGACGATAAATCATTAACGATATCGTAGGGTGTAAAGCCCCGTTTAAGTCTAAACTGCTGTATTGCAATGAAAGATTGTTGGCAGGAGAAGAGAAAAAAATTAAAAAAAATAATAAATAAATAAATAATTATTATTTATATAATATCCAAGACTATGGCAATTTCTGGATTTGACCTTCAATTAGTGACAACACACAGCATTTTCTTCTATACTGTAACAGTGAGATTAAAGCGGGCTTTACATGCTGCGATATAGATACCGATATCGCTAGCATGGGTACCCGCCCCCATCTGTTGTGCGACACTGGCAAAAATCGCTGCCCATGCCGCACAACATCGCCCAGACCCATCACACTACTTACCTGCCCGGCGACGTCGCTGTGTCCGGCGAACCGCCTCTTCTCTAAGGGGGCGGTTCGTTCAGCGTCACAGCTGCGTCACTGAACCACCGCCCAATAGAAGCGGAGATGAGCGGGACGTAGCATAGCGGCCGGGAGGCAGGTAAGGTGAGGTTACTCGTTCCTGTGGTGTCACACGGAGCGATGTGTGCTGCCGCAGGAATGAGGAACAACTTCGTTACTGCTGCAGTAACGATATTTGAGAATGGACCCCCATGTCATCGATGAGTGATTTTGTATCGTCGCAAAATCGCTCATAGGTGTCACACGCAACGGCATCGCTAACGCGGCCGGATGTGCGTCACCAATTCCGTGACCCCAACGACTTCGCATTAGCGATGTCGTAGCGTGTAAAGCCCCCTTTAGATGTCTCTGCATGAGATTGTGTTTAGGACAGCTCGTTATTTTATACAATTTCTCAATAATCAGGTCAGTAATAAGAGCTGGTATGAATGGCTGCTTCTTGAATACCTCTTAAGTGTATACTGGACATTCCAGGTATAACATGATCCATGGACCAATGCGTAATACAGCCAAGTTACTTCACTACCTGCTAAATTCTGGAACGGACACTTTAAAACCACAAACTTGTTGCAAACAGCAACGGTGCTTCACAGAGGGTTAATGAAAAAAATCCTAATTCACAGTGAAATCTGAGTAAAAATTGGATGTATAGAAGGCTGCAGATAAGCGGACCCCATAAAAAACCCGTCACCTGGGTGTGTGTTTGCCAGTATTGCAGAGCGCTGCATTAAGATAAGTTTCTTTGGTGGGAGACATTGCATTTCAAAATGCAATAAGCTTTTTATTTTAAATTGGAAATATTTTTTTCAGACTATTTAAATCAAGTTGGAGATTTCAAAACAAGCCAAGGAGGCTCATACAAGACCAGTACCTGAGTGTGGTGGCCATGCATAGGCTTGTAAGGATGACCTCTATGTAGGGATTCCTGCTACTATTACATAAAGCAATTAACTGTTATGGCAAGGCAGTAGATGTTGCGGGTGGATGGGCCGCGCTCGCTACGCTCGGGTCCGCGGCTGCTGCTGCTCGAGCGGTGGGCCGGACCCGGGGACTCGAGCAGCGCTCCTCGCCCACAAGTGAAAAGGGGGGTGGTTTGTTTTGGGAGATAGTTTGTGACGCCACCCACGGGTTGTGGTGATAATGGGCACCACCGCTGCTATTGGGGATCCCGGAAGCGATGGCAGGGAGCAGCTAGGATGTTGGTTCCCCCTCCGTGGGTAGGGGTTGGTGATCCCGGGGCCCGGTGGTGATACGGGGAGGCTGGATGGCTGGGATGCAGGGTTGCAGGGGCGCGGTGCCGGATGGCACTGTGGTACTCACTCAGGCACAAATTCACAGAGTGGTAAACCAAACGGCTGGATGGACGGGTCCCGCAGCCGGCTGCAGTGTCTCTGCTCTCCCCGGACAGGTTGATGGTGGCTGTCTTTCCCTGCACCGTTGTGTATGTACTGACTCCGATGGTTGCCCAACGGTAGTCCACTCCCCGGCGTGTATGTAACGAAGGAGCCCGTTTTGCCCGCAGGCGCTGGCCCTTGGATCTCTAGCCTATGGCAGTGGCTGTGTATCCTCACATTGTGGACTGTTGCCTTCTGTCGGGTCTTGGGTGTTAGGAAACCCCTGGGGTTTCCTGTCACTCTCGGATTTGACCGTTGTCGGCGTCTCCTAGCCTAGTCGGGGTCCGATGGCCCTGCCTTTGTGCTTGGTACAAATCTGCTCCCCGGCTCAGTACCGGCGGGCCACCGCCCGTCCCTACGGTTCCGCTGACTTGCACCACCTTCTGCAGACGGCCACCACAGTCTGCCGACCTTGCTGACAGTGCCTGGGCTCCTACCCAGACACAGTTGAAAGTGAGAGGACAGAAACTCTTAAACGAATCTGTCACTTTTCCCGCCTCCAGGCCTGTGAACTCGGTGGGTGGGGCCAACCGCCTGGCTCCGCCCCACCTGGTGTTTACATCAGACCCTGGAGGGAGGCAACAAGGGTTTTGTTTGACTAATGTAGACTATCCAGGGGAGGGTGTGTGTGTGTGTGTGTGATATGTCTGACTACCTGGCTAGTCCAGGGCATCACAGACATGTCACAACACTGCATGGATATACTCACTGAAAGGTGCGCACTTATGGATATAAACATGTCCTGCCACTCCTAGGTCCTCAGAAGGACTTCACTGCCAAAAACCCGTCAAGCCATATTTCTACCTATGATCAAAAATAATGATAAAAATGGAAGCAGTGCTCCAATATCCACTAAATTGTGATTTTTAGTTGCCCAAAACAGCACTAAATTGTTATTTTTAGTTCAAAACAGCAATGTTTTGGTCAACGTGAGGACCTTTATCGAGCTTGAAAACTGTTCTCATATGGAACGAAACATTGATATACGAGACTAAAGTCACCATTTACTGGTTATTGGAGTGCCTCTTCCTTTATCATCATTACTATTGAAGATTTGGTATACGCTTGGGGAGATTTGCACTCCGACATGGTCAGATGGTGCGGCACCTGCTTTTTACTTAACTATAAGTCACTAGTAGACAAGGAAAAAAAAGTATTCAGAAAAGTGTTGGCAGTTTCTAAGGGTATGTGCCCACGATCAGAACCCAGTGAGTCCTGACCTGTGGGGCCGTGAGCCTCCTCCGCAGGAGACCGCAGCCGACTGTGCCCACGATCAGGGGTCAGTGGGCTGCGGTCTCTCGCTTGTGTTCTACCTATGGAGGACACATGCGAATCCGTTGCAAACTTACATGCTGCAATCTGGAAAGTCACACCGCAGGTCAGTGTTTGCTGAGGAAAAAACAAGCATAGTGGGCACAGGATTTCTAGAAATACTATGCATCGCAGCATTTTGGACACAGCTGAACCATGCTGCATCAAAAGCTGTGAACACTGATTGTGGGCACGCAGCATGCACCCTGAGGGGGCTACAGCAAATATGGCGCTTACCCTGCTGAAAGGGCCATAAGTCATAGATGGGTTTGGAACTTTATGGCCTTTTTATTGTGGCTCCCTCATTTAGAAGATATTTTATGCTGTAGAATATAGTCACAGTGAAACATCCGATCACTCCACTACAACTCGATTACGTTGGATTTCAGTGCAGAGACTTACGACTGTCAGATGCTTGGTCCTTCTGGATGATGAATGGGGAACACTGGGAAGAGAAGGAAAAACCCTTATTAATGCAATTGTCTGGAAACAAGTAACATGCCTCTTACAATCAGTTGTTCTTGTCCAAAGCATATTTGGCTCTACATAGCCAAGGTGAGGAATACATATCTGGTGTCCGGTTGGCAAAGAAACGCCAAAGTCAGAATACCCTGTGAACAGTATTTAGATTGCAGACAGGCAATCAGCATCATTACCACCGACTCATACTATAAATCTCAGAGACTGGTATATTACTGAAGCATTGTTAATGGGGTCCCCCCCCTTCTCAAATAATATATATTTCACATTATCTTAAGCCCACCCATTAGCTTTAAAAACATTTAAAGTAAAGGACAACTTCTTTATCATAGTCACATAATATTTTACAGATTGTGAGCACCGATGGGGACTATATTTAGGCTATGTGCGCACACACCGGATTTCGCCGCGGATTTTCCGCGGATTTGCTGCATGTTTCGCTGCAGAAAATGTTCATAACATCTCTGCAGTGAATCACCAGCAAATCCTATGGAGAAAAAAAAAATCCTGTGCGCACTGGGCGGAATTTGACAGCTGCATGTTTTGCTGCGGGAATCCCGCAGCAAAAGCAAGTGCATGTCACTTCTTGTCCGCACATCACTGCGGGATTTCACTCCATTGACTCCAATGTTAATCGTGAAATCCCGCAGGGAATAACGCAGGCAGCAAATTCTGTACGGTTCACTGCGTTTTCCTGCGTTATTTCGCGGTTTACCTCCGGTAATGTGCATCGCCTGTCTGCGGTTTTGCAGGGAAGTGATGTCATTACAGGAAGAGGAAGCCGTGCAGAGAGTAAACACACACACACGCACACACACACACACACATCACAGACACAGAACACACATAGAAAGAAAACGGAAATATAGAAAACAAAGAACGTGGGCTCCGCTGCATATTTACCTTCCAGCCGAGGTAAGCACACAGCGGCGGGCCGGTATTCTCAGGCTGGGGAGGGAGAGGGGCAGGGATAATGTCCCCTGCCTCACTCACCCTCCGGCAGCCGAGAATATCAGCCGCAGCTGCCCCGGCACTGTCGCATCCATTATGCGGCAGCACCGGCGTGTCCTCGGCTCTTCTTGCCACCGTGTAGCAGTGGCAGCAAGGTAATACAAGGGGTTAATGATGGTGGGGGACCACTGCCATTAACTCCAGGCTTGATCATGGCAGCGTCTATGTGACAGCTGACAAGATCAACACGTAAGTAAAGTGAAAAAAAAACAGACACCGAAAAATCCTTTATTTTAAATAAAACAAACAAGCCTCGTTCACCATTTTATTAACCCCTCCCGCACCAAAGCTCCAGCGTAATCCACAGGTCCTGCGCTGCTTCCATCCAGCCGCGACTGTCACAGACAGCGCTGAATGAAAGCAGCAGACAGCAGAGGTAATTACCGGTCATTTCCCACGGCCGGTAATGTGAACTCACTGCCGACCGTGGGAAATGCAGCGATCTGTCCTCTATTCATCTATCCCTCTGTCTATTCTTCTGTCTATCTACTATCTCAGAATTAAATGACTTTTTTTTTTTTCAATGTGCTTTATTGCATTGAATGCAATAAAGCACATCCCAACCCGCACGCGGCAAAACCGCGAATAATACCGCGGCAAACCGCATGCGGTTTCCTGCGGTTTTTTACCGCGGGTGCGGTAATCTTTGAGAGCATGCGGAATTTTCTCAAGAAAATTCCATTTCCCAGTGCGCACAAGGCCTAATTATTCATCAGTGCATCTCTGTATATGAACTACAGTCCCACCGCCTACTAGGAGTACTCACACCTTGGTTTATAAATTGCACACACACACAACCTAGAATATCACTGGAATATACACAGTCCACAGTATTTCTCTACTGGGCTAATTTTAGGTCACAGGACTCTAGATGAAATCACTTAGTTGTAGCTGTATTAGATGGATCCAATGCATTGTTAGCTCCGCTCATCATTGAACCTTACCGAAGAGGAATTCACACACACAAAAAAAAAAAAAAAATTTATATAGGTCACAAAACTGGTAATACCAGATAAACACAAGAAATACAGACATGTACAATAGAGAACATTGCTCATACAGTTAAGTCCAGAAATATTTGGACAGTGACAAGTGTTGGCATTTTACCAAATTATTCAAGATATCAATATGGGCTTAGGCTAGGTACACACTGCGTTTTTTTGACGCTGCGTTTGTGCGTTTTTTGCGGCAAAAACCGCATAAAAACGCACCCGCGTCAAAAACGCATGCGTTTTTTTTTTTTTGATAAAAAAAGCCTAAAGTCTGATGTCATTTCCTTCTCCAATGTGTTATTCATTCTCCACTAGTGTATGCAGAAGAGCAGACAGCTGCAGAACTACAAGGCTCAGCATACTCCATCCAATAGTGTATGCAGGAGAGCAGACAGCAGCTGTCGAACTACAAGGCTCAGCATCCTCCTAGGACTGTATGCAGGATTTCTCCCCCCCCCCCCCAAAAAAAAAAACCAACGTGGGCTTTGCCATATTTTTGTATGCTAGCCGGGTAGAGCAGGCAGGTATGGGCTGCCCCCAACCCCCAGCTGCCTAGTTGTACCCGGCTGGACTCAAATTGGGCGAAGCTAGTGTGTTTTGTTTTGTTTTTTTTTAAATTATTTCATGAAATTAAAAAAAAAAAAAAAAAAAAAAAAAAAAAAACACGAGCTTCGCCCAATTTTTGAGTCTAGCCGGGTACAACTAGGCAGCTGGGGATTGGAATCCACAGTGCAGGGTGCCCATGCTTTCTGGGCACCCCCGCTGTGAATTGCAGTCCCGCAGCCACCCCAGAAAATGACGCTTTCATAGAAGCGCCATCTCCTGGCGCTGTATCCAACTCTTCCAGCTGCCCTGATGGCGGGTGGCTCGCTGGGTAATAATGGGGTTAGGGCTAGCTGTATAGCTGGCCCTAAACCCGAAATTCATGGTGTCACGCCAATATTAGACATGGCCACCATGAATTTCTAGTAAAGATAAAAAAAAAAAAAACAAACACAAAAATATTTTTATTAGAAATAAAACACAACACAATTAGTGACTCCATCTTTATTGAAATAAAGAACCCCCCTCCGCAGTAATCCTGGGTCAAGGGTCCCGCGCCATCCAATCCGGATCCAATATCATCTGATCGGTTTGCTGGAAGGCAAAGCGATCAGATGATGTGTCAGGTTCTAGGGGCTGAAGCACATCACACATCAGCTGATTTGTATAAACGGCTTTTATACAATCAGCAGATGCATCGGTGCAAAAAAATATAATATAATATAATATAATATCACACACACACACACACACACACACACACACACACACACTTATGTGCTGATTACCGGCAGCTCCTGGAGCGATGGGGCGGGAGTCTGATCCTGTCAGATCGCTGCAGGAGCTGCCGGTGATCAGGGATGAAGTCTCCTGACGCATCCACTGATAGCTTAAACCGGCCGGGCGCCCGCGTCACCGCGATACTTACAATCACCTGATGCGTCAGGTGACTGCATCAGGTGATCCATCGCCAGGTCCTGCATCTATCGGAGGTGTCCCAGCCGTCTGCACACAGCCGGAGCGGCGATACCGTGAGAGGAGATGGGAGCGGGCATGGCACCGGGAGGCTGCAGACAGGCGAGTATAACTTTTTTTTCTTCTCTACTGTTCACTTTTGTTTTCGCAGCCGCTTCCACCTCCCGCCCAAACATGTCGCCGCACGGCAGCATACATGCACAGGACCGGAGGTGGAAGCGGCGGTGACGGTACCGGGAGGATTCACACTTCTGTATTTACTGACAGAAGGAATCCTCTTCCTGTACATGTCACTTTACTACCCACCTCCTGCATTTATAGCTGCGTTTTTGGTCTTAGAAACGCACCAAAACGCAGCTATTTGCGTTTTTCATTGCGTCTTTCAACATCCCATTGCACTCAATGGATGAAAAGCGCAGTGAAAAACGCAGGAATAATTGACATGCTGCGTTTTTGTGGCACCACAAAAACGCAGCTGAAAAAACACGCTGTGTGCAAACAGCAAAAATGAAAACTCAAGACTTTGCTGGGGAAGCAAAGTCATGCAGTTTTCTGAGCAAAAACGCCGCGAAAAACGCACTGTGTGAACTTACCCTTAAGGTGCAGACTCAGCTTTAGGCCACATTTACATGTCCAGTTTTTACCTCAGTATTTATAAGCCAAAAGCAGGAGTGAAAAATACAGAAGTGGTGCCTGTGTTTCTATTACACTTTTCCTCTGTTCCACTCCTGGTTTTGGATACAAATACTGAGGTAAAAAAACAAACAAAAAAAAAAAAAAACCTCAAATACTCAACGTGTGTGTATATTGCCTAGGAATAACAGCTCCAACATGCAGCTGCCTTTTTTTTCCTCCAAGGGAGCAAAAGTAATTGAACAACGATCACAATAGCTTTTTAATGAGTTTGTGTCACCCAGGGCTATGGGGTACTCAGTGCCGGGCTGTATATGTATGGGGATGCTGTGTCACGGTTATAGAATGGCCGATGCCCGGTTCCATGACCCTGGGGACGCTTTTTTTAAAAGGGGTTCTATACAAGGGAATCAAAAGAGTTTGTATTGTGATGCCACTTGCAGTTATGGGACCGCCACTGCACAGTCTGTTACCACTGGGGCTGATTGTGGTGGCAGCCTGTATGGTAGGCCCTCCGCAGAGCTGGGCCCCAGGGAGTGAATGTAGGGGTCCATCGCAGAAAGAAGGGAGACCACACGATGGGCATGCAGTGCAACTTCTGTTTACTCACAGTGATGTTGAGCTGTGGCCCTGAGGACGGCTGGTTCAGACTCCTGGTCCCTTTTGTCCCAGTGCCGATGTGGTGACCTGGTAGTCTTTCCCAGGCACCTCTCACTGGTTGGTGGGACCCCGTTGCCTGGAGTGTTTGTGGGTCCCTTACTGTCTGTCGGCAGTCTTTCATCCGTACGGCACGCAGTGCGAACCCTGTAGGGTCGGTGTTCTGTTCCGGTCCCTGGCTCAATCTTTACTGCTGGTGCCCCTGGATTTTTGGGTCAGTGAGGGTCATGAAGGTCCCCTCACTGTGCAGTTGTCAGGGTGCCTAAAGCTGTCGCCTGACCCAGAGCCCCATGCCCAGTCTGTGCTCTGGTTCCAGAGGTACCTGGCTGTACCCTCCCTGGCAACCACTCTCCTTTGCCACCTAGGTCACTGTTACACAACCCCATCTGGAGACACGTCCGTCCTCTTCAACTGTCGCTACCGGACTCCCTGTCCGAGTGTCTGTCTCCTCCCACCAGGTTGCTTTCTAGTGGACTGTTGGTCTCTAGGGAGGCCATCCATTGGGTCCTGGACTAGTTAGTCATCCCTAATGGGGAGTGGGAAACTGGGGAGGTTGTGTTTTGGTGGTACCAGCACTGGTCTTCCAGGTCCCTGGGCGTAGGCCCTGCATCTTCGTCAAGATGCAGTACCTAGTAGTGCCCTGAGGGGTTCAGGGGCGCTACAAGCTATTCTCTCAATCCATTACCAATTAAGCAGGTAAATGGTCTGGAACTGATGCTAGATGCTGCATTTGTATTTGAAGCTTTTGCTGTGAACACATAAAATGCGGTCAAGGGAGCTCTGAATGGAAGAGAAACAGATTAGGCTGAAAGAAAAAAAAAAAAAAAAAAAAAAAAAAAAAAAAACACCCCCACGAAACAAAAAAAAATTTCTATTAAGGCCACGTCTCACTAAGCGATATCGCTAGCAACACTGCTGCTGAGTCACGTTTTTTGTGACGCAACAGCGATCTTACTAGCGATGTCACTGTGTGACATCCAGCAACGACCTGGCCCCTTCTGTAAGGTCGCCGGTCGTTGCTGAATGTCCTGGACCATTTTTGGTTGTTGCTCTCCCGCTGTGAAGCACACATCGATGTGTGTGACCGCGAAAGAGCAACGTTCTGAATGGGCTTCTGCGGATGCTGGTAACCAAGGTAAATATCGGGTAACCAAGCAAAGCGCTCTGCTAGGTTACCCAATATTTACCTTGGTTACCAGCACCCGCAGCTTTTAGAAGCCGGCTCCCTGCTCACGTAGCCAAGGTACACATCGGATAACTATAAGCAAAGCGCTTTGCTTAGTAACCCGATGTGTACCATGGTTACGAAGCACAGCGTCGTTACACGGGTCGCTGGTGGCTGATCTCTGTGGAGATCTGCCTGTTTGACAGCTCACCAGCGACCATGTAGCGACGCTCCTGCGATCCCTGCCAGGTCAGATCGCTGGAGCGTCGCTTAGTGTGACGGTACCTTAAATGATAGCAGAAATGTGATGGATTGCCAAGTCAATAGATTTGTACAATCTGCAAAAAAAAAAAAAAAATTTAAAAAAAAAAAAAAAAGGTGCACAGGCGAGGTTTGGAACTCAAGAAGGCCAGGATATCTAGAGAAGACAACAGTGGTGGCTGATAGCAGAATCTTTTCCATGATAAAGAAAAACGTCTCCACAACATCCACCCAAGTGAAGAACATTCTTCAGGAAGTAGGCGTTTCAGTATCTAAGGGTATGTTCGCACATCAGGTTTTTGCTGTGCGGCACAATCCGGCGCTTTGCAGGAAAAATGCATCCTTTTTTTACGTTTTTTTGTTTGCTGCTGGGTGCGGTTTTTACTCAGACTTATTAGCGCCGGATTGTGCCGCATGTACTTGCGTTTGATCCAGTTTGTCGGATGCGGCAAAAATAGTCACTCCGGCAGCCACACAGGACGCAGAGAGGAACGTTTGCCAGCGGCAAAACACTGCACAGCGCCGGGTGTGGCGCTGTGTGGCATGGTGCATAATGAAAGTCTATGTATGCCGAATCCGGTGGCATGCATAAAACGCCGGAAGTATGTACCGGTTCCGGTTTTTACTTCTGAGCATGCCCAGAAGTGATATAAATTCATTGCTTGTCAGAAAATCACTCACTGATCACCTGCGCGGCGCTGCACGGCTGTCACAAAGCTCTGGCGGCTTCTCCTGATTTGAAAATGCCGGCAGCCCATTATTCAATGTCGTATTTACTGCTTCCCCCGCCCACCAGCGCCTATGATTAGTTGCAGTCAGACACGCCCCCCCCACGCTGAGTGACAGCTGTCTCACTGCAACCAATCACAGCCGCAGGTGGGCGGGTCTATATCTTGAAGTAAAATAGGAATTACTACCTACCGGTAATAAGGTTTCCAGGATCCATCATGACAGCACCACAGGAGTTGCTTCCTCCGCCCTCCACAGGGACAGGAACACCAGACGTTAAAAACCCCTCCCAACCTCTCCAGTGGCTTTTCAAGTACCACACCAGGATGGGTATAACACCACGTTTATTCATGCTTGAGCTACATACAATGTAAATGCACACGCAGTAGAAACAAAAGGGAGGGAAATAAGGGTGCCGTCATGATGGATCCTGGAAACAATCACCGGTAGGTAGTAATTCCTATTTTCCAGGACCACATGACAGCACAACAGGAGAATACCAAATTAATTCATCCTTGAGGGGGCGGGGGGGGGGGGGGGAAGGGGTGTACTACTGCCTGGAGCATGTTGAATCTTCTGGAGTACCCTGGGGAGCAACGGCAGGGGTGGAAAGGCGAAAACCAGTCCCATGGACCAATCCTGGGCCATGGCGTCGATCGCAGCCGGAGCATCCCAGGGATTCAGAGAGAAGAAGATTTGTAGTTTGGCATTGGTCCTGGACGCGAACAAATCTACCTGGGGTGTACCCCATCTTTTGACCAGATCCTGAAAGACACTGTCCTTCAGCTCCCATTCCGATGGGTCGATTGTGCACCTGCTCAGGAAGTCTGCGAGATGGTTGTCCAAGCCCCTGAGATGGATAGCCGAGATGGAGAGAATCGTGCGTTCCGCCCACTGAAAGATCCGTGATGCCAGAGCCTGCAGGGGTGGGTGGCGAGAGCCCCCCTGATGACGAAGGAATGCCACCGCTGTAACATTGTCCGAGAGGACCCGAACATGGCGACCGTGGAACAAGGGAGGAGCCGCCTGTAGAGCCTGCCAGACCGCTTGCAGCTCCCTGAAATTGGACGACTGGGTTGACACCTCCAGGGGCCACCTGCCTTGAAAGTAAAGGGAGTTCACATGGGCGCCCCAGCCCTTCTGACTGGCATCGGTTGTGAGCGTGACGGAGGGCGAACAGTCCCACAGAACGCCCAATTGAAGATTTTTCCTGCACATCCACCATCTGAGACCTTGAATGACTTGAGGGGGGGGGGGGGGGGGTTTGTGTCAGGGAAATCTTGCAATGGAGGAACCAGCGGGACCCCACAGTGTAAGACAGGATCAGCTTTTGGAGTGGCCTGGAGTGAAATTGACTCCAGCGAACACATTGGATGCAGGAAGTCATCATGCCCAGGATGCTCATGGCCTCTCTGACGGAGCACTGGTTCTTTTGGCCGAAGGTCCGGATTTTCGACCCAATGACTACTTTTTGAGATGGCAAAAAGGATGTTCGCGCATCGGAGTCCAGAAGAATGCCCAGAAACACCTTTCTCGTCTCCGCCCTGAGATTGGACTTTGACAGTTTATGATCCAGCCGAGGGACGTCAGCAGAGTCAAGGTGGTGGCGATCGTCCGGGAGAGCTCCTCCGGCGAATCCGCCAACAGCAGAAGGTCGTCCAAGTAAGGGACGATGGACACGCTGGATCTTCGCAGGTGCGCCACAACTTCAGTCATTATCTTCGTGAACACCCTGGGAGCAGAAGAGAGACTGAATGGAAGGCACATGATACATTACTCCGTCCCTCTCTAACGCAAACCTCAGGTATTTCTGGTAGTGTGGGTGAATGGCTATGTGGTAGTATGCGTTTTTCAGATCTACCGTGGCCATGACGGAATGGGTGTTGAGAAGAGGGATGGTGGATTTTATTGATTCCATCCGGAATCTTTTGTACCGGACCCACCGATTGAGGGGCTTCAAATTTATGATCGTCCAGAATTCTCCGGAGGGTTTGGGAACAGAGAATAGGGAAGAATAGTGGCCCTGGAACTGTTCTGAGATCGGAACCGGGAGGACTGCTCCGGTGTGTAGTAAGGTATCCACATCCGACCATAGGCGGTTGGCAAGGGACTGCGACTTCGTCAGGAGGAATCTGGTTTTGGGGGGGGGGGGGTCCCTGAAAATTCTATCCGTAGACCTTCCACCACCCCTTGAAGGACCCATGGATTGGAGGTTATCTGTTGCCAGGTGCCCAAAAACTGGCTGAGCCTCCCCCCGATAATGGCGTCAGGAGGATCTATCCTGTTTCCTGTGCGGTTCAAAGTGTGTTTGCCTATCTGGGCCGCCCTTATGGAAACCCCACCTGCTAGTCTTACCCCTAAGTCTTATAGTCCTGCCTAGCGGGCCGAAACCTCCGGGAGGGAAGGGAACGTGGTGGTGGGGGGGGGGGGGGGTCTAACCTCTGGGAAACCGCCCTTTTTAACTCGGAAGCCTTTTCTAGAATTTCATCTAGAGCAGGACCGAACACCTGAAAAGGGGAGGGAGCACAGCTTATTTTTGGACGCTCCGTCACAAGACCAGGTTTTCAACCATATGGCCCTGCGGGCAGAATTAGTAAGGGCCTCATTCCTGGCAGAAAAACGCACAGACTCAGCGGAAGCATCTGCCATGAATCCTGTTGCCAGCTTTAGCATAGGAAGGGATTCCGACATGGCGTCTCTAAGGACGTCATCCCGAACCTGAGTTTCCAGGTCCAATAACCAACGGGACATAGACCGAGCCACGGAAGTAGCGGCAATGTTGGCCTTAATGGTGGCTGCAGAAGCCTCCCAAGCTTTTTTAAGAAAGCCATCAGCCTTCCTATCCATGGGGTCCCAGAGACCCGAGGAATCCTCAAATGGAATTGACGTCTTCCGTGCGACTTTTGCCACGGGAACATCAATTTTGGGAACATCCTCCCATTCCTTGATGTCGTCGGGTTCAAACGGCAGTCTGGCTTTGAAGCCCCTGGGAACAAGCAGTCTTTTCTCCGCCTCCTCCCACTTGGCCAGAATCATTGCACGCACATGGCGATTTACTGGAAAGACCCTGTGGCGCTGAGACCGGAGCCCCCCAAACATTTCATCCTGTATGGTCCGTGGCTTTTCCGTATCCTCCACCATCATAGTTCTCCGTACGGTACGGAGTAACTCATCCGTGTCGCCTGCGGAAAATAAGTAACGCCGCTCTTCTTCAGGCAGGGGGGGGGGATGTGACTTGCAACGACAGCCTGAACCTCCTCCCGTATCATGGACCTCATGTCCGACAGGAGGGTAGACTGCTCTTCAGAGATCAGTTTTGTAATACAGGTCTCGCAGAGCTTTTTAACACAGGTGTCAGGGAGTTTAACATCACACACACACCGCACAACGTTTAACTTTAGTGGTACATTTCTTTTTGGGGATGGTGCCAGAACCCACAGAAGAACCTCCACCCTGCAAAAAAAAAAAAAGAACAAGGCTCAGACAAGTCTCCCAGCTACAGGGCAATGAAACCCTGAAGGGCTGACACTTAGAGACCTGGGCATCCTTAGGGGTTTTAGTGTCTGATTCCTTTTCAGACATCACAGGCAGTGCTGGAGTGCAGCCTAACAAAAACACAATGTACCAACCCCCTACCCTTCCAGGTTTTTATTACCTGAGTGAAAGGGCCAGGCCGCAGTTCTGCTGTCCGAGTCCCGTTTTGAAATTCGCGCCAATTTCCTGGGGCCGCACTAAACCGGAAGTGCAGCGCCAGCGTTCTCCACGCTGTGCCCGGAAGTCTCGCGCGGCAGGAGGCCGAGAGCCCTCCCCTCGGAGGGAAGTGGCAGGCGCCGGGAGCTGCAGCTCGGCCGGCGTGGCTGAGGGACCCCGGACAGCGAGGTGTCGTCCTGGGGCGTCTTGACAGGCCGGAAGGAGAGAGAGAGAGCGGAGCCCCCCCCCCCCCCTCGATCCACCTGGACCCCGTACATCCCGGTAAGTTCCTACGTCCGTCCTGTACAGGGACAGGAAAAACACTGGAGAGGGAGGGGTTTTTAACCTCTGGTGTTCCTGTCCCTGTAGAGGGCGGAGGAAGCAACTCCTGTGGTGCTGTCATGTGGACCTGGAAAATAAAAAAAAAAAAAAAAAAAACAAACACACACACACTGAGGTCACCCCCAATGTTATGGGGAGCCCCCCAGCCTAACAATATCAGCCAGCAGCCGCCCAGAATTGCCGCATCCATTAGATGCGACAGTCCTGGGACTCTACCTGGCTCATCCCGAATTGCCCTGGTGCAGTGGCAATCAGGGTAATAAGGGGTTAATCATAGCAGGGTGTCTATGAGACACCCCCCCCAATGATTAACCAGTAAGTGAAAGTAAATAAACATACACCCAAAAAATACTTTATTTGGAATAAAAGACAAAAAAAAAAAAAACAAAAAAAAACCCCACACACTTTCACCATTTTATTAAAATCCCCAAACACCCCTCCAGGTCCGACGTAATCCACAGAGGTCCCGCGACGCATCCAGCTCTGCTACATGAAGCTGACAGGGAGCGCCGTAGAACACGAGCGCTCTGTCAGATCCACGGAGCAATGAAGTGAGCCGCTGTCAGCTGGGGACGTCACTGAGGTAGTGCCGGGGCATGTGCGGTGATGATGCGTGCGGTAGTGCCTGCGTGTGCAGCGATTGTGCATACGGTAGTGCCGGTGTTTGTGCGGTGATGGGGGTCTCTCTCGGCGGGGGAAAAAAAAAAAAAAAAAAAAAACAAACACCCTACACACTGTTTACTGGATCCGTCACATCAGTTTTACACAATCTGAGACGGATCCGTTGCATCAGACACAAACCGGATTGTGCCTGATTGGAAAAAACGGATGTGTGAACTTAGCCCAAGTCTATCATAAAGAGAAGACTTCATGAGAGAAAATGCAGAGGGTTCACCACAAGCAAACCATTAATCAGCCTTAAAAATAGAAAATACAGATAAGGCTAGTTTCACACTTGCGTTGAACGGCATCCATTGCATTGCATTGTGTGACGGATGCAATGGATGTGTTGCATATAGTGGCACAACGGATGCAACGGATCGTGCAAATGAACAGAATCTGCTTTTTTTTTTCTTTGCAGTTTTACCGGCGGCAGACTATTGTGAATTATCAGCTAATCACCCGGCCGCAGGGTGATCAGCTGATCGCTCACAGCAGCCGGCCGCAGGGTGATCAGCTGATCGCTCACAGCAGCCGGCCGCAGGGTGATCAGCTGATCGCTCACAGCAGCCGGCCGCAGGGTGATCAGCTGATCGCTCACAGCAGCCGGCCGCAGGGTGATCAGCTGATCGCTCACAGCAGCCGGCCGCAGGGTGATCAGCTGATCGCTCACAGCAGCCGGCCGCAGGGTGATCAGCTGATCGTTCGGCCGCCAAGTCTGTGTGCGGGGGGCGGAGCCGAGCAGGGCCATGGCGCTGAGGACGTCAGTGCCGCGGGGACTGCATGGCTGGGGACAGGTGAGTGTGCGTGCGTACACATGCGGAGCGGAGTGGAGTGCGGGAGGGGGCGGAGCCAAGCGGGGGAAGTGTCTGGCTCCCTGCACACGTAGCCAGGGTAAATATCGGGTAACTAATCAAAGCTCTTTGATTAGTAACCCGATGTGTACCCTGGTTACGTGTGCTGGGAGCCAGAGAGAGCATACGCAGCGAAATCCTAAGTATTCCGCTGCTCAAAAAAAAAAAAAAACATTACATGCTGCGTTCCTTCCGCCCGGCGGAAGCAATGCAGCATCGGCCAGTGGAAGCAACGCAGGTCCATCAGTCGCAATCTGTCGTCCATACAAGTCTATGGGAAGCAGCGGAATCCGTTAACGTTGGATTGCGACTGAAGGAAAACAACGCAAGTGTGAAAGTAGCCTTAGACTTTGCAAAAAAAAAAAAAAGCCACGTAGTTCTGGAAAAGCAGTGAGAGCTGCTGCTCACACGCCGTGATTATTACTAACAGGTGGGGAGAGAGAAGCCGGGGGTGCATGGGTGCGGGGCTGTTATTACGTAACAACCTGACATCAGGTCCAGGGAACACGAGTCAGGACACAACTGGATGGTGCCAGCACGAGAGGGGAGTACAGGCTTTATATTAATGGGGTAAAACATGGGGACTGAGAAGGAGTCTGACCTAGTAGTGGACAACCCCTTTACATTAAGCCTGAGAGTCTACACTTCAATTACATCTCCGTTGTTTCATTTCAAATAAAAAAAAAAAAAAAAAAAAAAAAAAAAAAAAAAAAAACCACATACACCACACACATTCACGTGGCAATTTTCTATCTGCCTGTCTGAACCCGGCTTGTTAGACAGGATGATCAGCCTCGCTGCTGGGCTTAGGAGTAAGAAACAGAACAAGTCTCTTAAAAGGGGCTCAGAATTTACTTACTTTTATTAAAATACCCAGCATGCTATAGGAAGAGAGTTTAATTTTACAGCACACTGAATATTAAAAATAGAGAATCCTGGCGTGTTGTGTGCACGATGCCAATTTGTGCCTTGCAGATTTGGTGCAGAAAATCTGCAGCGTGTCAATTCTTTCAAGATTTTTGAGACATTGATTTCAATTAAGTCAGCCATAAATGCGGGTGTAAAATGATGGCAGATTTGCTGTGTATTTGTAGCATTTCTAGAAAGCAGTGACTGCTATAGAGATGGAAATAAAAACGTATTTGGCAACAGTGTCACTGAGTGTGAAATGGCCCCTGGGGAACATTCATATAGTAACTATTCTCCTGGTTACAGGGGTATTAGACACATAATAGTTGTATTTAGCTTATTGAACTTTTTCATGAAACAAAAAAAAAAAAAAATTGATGCAAAGTCTCCTCCCTCCAATTTTTGTAACCACCCCAGGTAAAGCAGACAGCTGGGGGCTGATATTATCAGGCTGGGAAGGTCCCGAGACATTAGGCCTTTTCCAGTCTAAAAATATCAGCCCACGCCACCCCAGAATTGACACATCATTAGACACGATAATTATGTTGCTTCAATGCAGCTCTTCCCGATTGTCACTGCACCACGACAGGGTAATGATAGGTGGGGTTGATGTCAGCTGAGTAGTGTTATCTGGCATCAAGCCCTGGTGTTAGTAATGGAGAGATGTTTATCAGACACCCCCATTACTAACCTGGCAAGTGGGAGACAGAAAAGAAAAACAAACACACACACACACACACACACACGCTGTAGTCCCAGGATTCCGGAGGGGGAGGGGGGAGTCCACAATTGGAAACCTGAAAGACAGAAGGGAAATAAAGAAAAAAAAACAAGACACTGTCCCCCAGTCACCAATTTATTAAAGTTGCCACATCCGATACAGTCTTGTGTTTCCCACGAAGTTCCTCGATTACCTGGATCAAAAACTATTTAGCTTAATTACGAGGTTCCATAGACTTTGAGCAGCAGCCAGTCCTGCCTCACGCTGTGCTCTATGAGAATCGGCAACTGTGGTTATCGGTGATGTCAGGAACGTCACCGCTCATCAGCGTCCTGGGTCTATCAGTGCACAGAGTGAGCAGGGACTGGCTGCTGCTCAAAGTCTATGGAACCTTATGCTTCATAGGTCTTTCATCCACGTAATCTAGGAACAGCGTGGAAAAAACAGGATTACATTAGATACGGGAACTTGGTTTCCTAATGAAATGGTGAGCGAGGGACAGGGTCTCTCTTATGTTTTCATTTGTGGACTACGGCAGAGCTGCATGGGGTGTGGGGGGGGGGTATTTGTTTTAGAAGATGGTGAACCAGGGAGAGAGAGCTTATTCAAATAGTGTATGTGTTTTGGTTTTTCACTTACTAGTTTAGTAATGGGGGATATATGATAGACACCTCTCCATTACTAACCCCTGGTCTTGATGCCAGCTGACATCCACAATAACTACCATTATTCTGATTGCCACAGCACCGCAGCAATTGTGAAGAGCTGATATAAAAAGCACCAGAATTGGAGCAGCTCATTTAATGCTTCAACTTCAGGGAGTTGCAGGCTGGGGCCTCCATACCTCTGGACCTTCCCAGCCTGATAATAGCAGCCCCCAGCTGTCTGCTTTACCTTTGCTGGTTCTCAGAACTAGGGGGAGCAAAACAATTATTTTTTTAATTTGTTAATTTAATCATAAAAAGCTGCCCAATTAGCTGCACAGGGTACAATTTCATTACATATAGGGGGAAATATGTCTATATCTCTATAACGTTCATTGGTGTCCAAAGACGACAGAAAAAAACCCACACGTGCAAAAAAAAAAAATGCATTGAAAACAGCAAAATGCAATTTTTTTTGTTGCCGTTTTTCCTGCCAAAACATGCGGAAATTTCCAGTGATTGGCTGCAGCGGTCACACATCTCTACAATGGCTGGTATAGGATGTAGAGTGCCAGCTTCTACACATAAGCAGCAGGTGCAGAAATCAGGACCAGTGTGAACTTCTCCCAACTGATCCTTATTATAATAGCCTGCGTGCCATTTTGGAGTGGCGTATAGCCTTTCAGGCACCGGGAAAGCTGGGAGGGTGGCTAATTGTAGTTCCCAGGCCCGGACCCAGCAGAGTCCGGCTGTACCTGGCACCCTGAGGGGTACGTACCTGTACGATGGCGGCTCAGAGTCAGACCCCTGCGCACATGTCTCAGGAAGGCTGCAGTAGACTGTCCACTCTGCCCGATCAGCTGACCACCCAGACTCTAAACACGCCCCACCCACAGCACGTGTCTGCTGGAGGGGCGTGGTCTATTTAAAGCCCCAGCACCGGTGCCAAAACAGAGCAGAATCTGGCGCTGACAATCCGGGTACTACGGTAACACTAAGGAGCCGCTAATATGGTGATACGGTAGAATAGGCAATCCTTCACCGGCCCGCGGCTATGTACTGTCTGTGATAACGAGAGATTAACCCGAGGCTCCTCCCCCAGGTGTCAGCTGACTGTCTACTTCACGTGACTTTGGACTTCTACCCCAGAGTGCAGAGATGGCCGCTTGGGTTGTGCTGCTGCTCGTGGTGCTGGCGCCCTCAGTGGGGCGGGCGCAGAGCTCGGAGGTGTCCGTCATCCTGGACGAGACCACCGGGAAGCTCAGCACTGTGCCCGAGCGGAGGGCGGAGGCGGTGGCGTGGGCAGTGCTGAAAGACACCATCGGGGAGAACGGGTGAGTGAGCCATGGTACTGAGGGGAACGGCTGTGCGCACTGGGCTGGAGGCGGCTGGGCACAGTACACCGCCCGCTTCATGCGTGTCAGGGACTGGTAAAGGCTAGTGCCAGGCAAATGTGCCCACCTCTGCCATGTGACTTCCCTTACACCCCTACAAGTGCCCCAGACCCCCCTCCTCCTTGTGTGCGGGACCTTCCCCCCCCCCCCCCCCCCCCGGAGGACTGCCCCATTCCCCACCCGTCCCAGGGGGACCTCCCTGGCCCCGGAGGAGTGACCCATCCCCCGCCCTGGAGAAGTGTGCCGTCCCAGGGGAGACCTTCCCCCCCCCCCCCAAAGGAGTACGCCATCCCAGGGGTACCCCCCTGGAGGAGTGCGCCACCCCAGGGGGGACCTGCCCCGGAGGAGTGCGCCATCCCAGGGGTACTCCCCTTTCCCCCCCCCCCCAGAGGAGTGCACCATCCCAGGGGTACCCCCACCCGGAGGAGTGCACCATCCCAGGGGTACCCCCGCCCGGAGGAGTGCACCATCCCAGGGGTACCCCCGCCCGGAGGAGTGCGCCATCCCAGGGGTACCCCCCCACCCGGAGGAGTGCGCCATCCCAGGGGTACCCCCCCACCCGGAGGAGTGCGCCATCCCAGGGGTACCCCCCCCACCCGGAGGAGTGCGCCATCCCAGGGGTACCCCCCCACCCGGAGGAGTGCGCCATCCCAGGGGTACCCCCACCCGGAGGAGTGCGCCGTCCCAGGGGGTCTTCCCCTCCATGTGTGAATGGAGTTTCTTGCAATCAGTGGGATCCCGGCGGTCAGACCTCACCAATCAGTTATTCGAAGGAGAAGCCCTTTAATAACGGATACAACTATATATCATTCATCTGTCATATCTTCCTTTCCCCATGTATATACGGTGGGTCACTCCCCTAATGCAGCATGCCCATGCACCGGGCACCTGACGTGGAGCTGTCTTCCTAGCACACGATTCTAGAGTTTGGTTTTTTCCTGGTACCATGTACCCCTGAATTGTGTGCTGCGTCCCCTGCAGGAAGAACGGGCACATTCCACATACAAATCGTTTTTATTTCCCCTTGAATTGCACGTGGTAACCTCTGATCAGATACTTCTTGCAGCCTCCTGAGTTTTTTGGCGTTCTTCACAGTGCACTAGCTCCTCTGCCCTGTCTATACCCCGTAATGTGGGCAGCTCCTTGGAGCTATTGCTTGGCTTGCCCACGTCTATTCCTCAGTGCTGTTTTTTGTAATGTCACCCTGTATTATTATTGCCCTTCATTATAACGTAATCTTTGTTTGCATTTTCTAAATAAAGCGAGCTATACAAGAGAACAGGAATTGGAGCGTGGGAGGGGGCTGTAAAACATTTTGCGGAAGCTACAACAGCAGAAGTAGATCACATTTGCCTGAAACCTGGATATTTAAGGAAGTGAAAATTATTCTTTTTGTTCTTAAATGGAAGTAGAAATAAGTAGGACCCGGATGTACCCGATGTGCCGCCTTCATGTGGTTATACTGTTTTTCTCTCACCAGGTGGGCAATCCTTGAGTTACAGAGCAATGACAAGTATAATGATAGCATCCAGGCCTATGCGGCGGGGGTGGCGGAAGCCGCAGTTACACAGCGGGTAGGTGTCGTGGATGCCCGCTCTTCTGGAGCATACCAAGATCTGTTATTGCACTATTATATATCTATCTATACGAGAAGAAAGAAAAAACGGCTCACTACTTAACAAGTCAGGGGTATATCATGCTCATCCGCTCCGGAACTCCCAGGCATGGGGAGGAAAGACCTCAAAATAGCAAATGTTGGATCCAGGCAGGGAAATGTATACAAAAAGACTTTTTAGTTTTAAAAGGTAAAACATTCGCGGTATAGGCTTGCACAGAAACCAAGAAAAAATACTGTTATCCAACCTTCCTGTGTCAGCAGCTTATCACCTCGCTGAACAGAAGGAAATTCCAAGGGCCAGATCCTTCTCCCCCCAGGCATTATCTGTTGGGGGAGAGTCGGGAGACCACTTTATACGTTAGGTGGTCTGCTGACTGTTATCTGTGCGTTTGTGTGGGGTGGGGGTGGGGGGCTTAAAGGTCCAAATCAGTCCAACTGTTCAGGCATTGATATTGCATGTTTAGCCTTTTTGCACATGGCAATGTCATTGGGTTATTTTGATACTGTAAGGCCCCATACACATTAAACCAAAGTCAGCTGAGCCCACTGATATCAACAGAAGCGGCTGTCAGTCTGTATATGGGGTCCTTCCAATAGGTCTGGAGGACTCAAGGATGTGGCGTTTCTAAAGGCCACGTCTCACTAAGCGACATCGCTGCTGAGTCACATTTTTTGTGACACAACAGCGATCTTGCTAGCGATGTCGCTGTATGTGACATCCAGCAATGACCTGGCCCCTGCTGTGAGGTCGCCGGTCGTTGCTGAATGTCCTGGACCATTTTTTTTGGTCGTTGCTCTCCCGCTGTGAAGCACACATCGCTGTGTGTGACAGCGAGAGAGCAACGATCTGAAAGTGCAGGGAGCCGGCTTCTGCGGACGCTGGTAACCAAGGTACACATCGGGTAAGCAAGCAAAGGCTCTGCTTGTTTACCCAATATTTACCTTGGTTGCCAGCGTCCGCAGCTTCTAGAAGCCTGCTCCCTGCACACGTAGCCAAGGTACACATCGGGTAACTATATAAGCAAAGAGCTTTGCTTAGTAACCCGATGTGTACTATGGTTACCAAGCACAGCGTCGTTACACGGGTCGCTGGTGGCTGATCTCTGATCGCTGTGGAGATCTGCCTGTTTGACAGCTCAGCAGCGACCATGTAGTGACGCTCCAGCGATCCCTGCCAGGTCGGATCGCTGGAGCGTCGCTTAGTGTGACGGTACCTTAATTTCAGACCTCTGATCCTTTTGTTCTCACAGATAAGCTACCACCAGAGAACACAGGAGCGCTCAGCTGCCTTTTGTGTAAGAGGGGCTTTAGGCACCATGTCTAGCTATATTCTGTGTATATCTTCTCTAGCCTTAAGGAAGGGTTACCTCCAGTAATAATGGTGTGCAATCAAATTTCCCAGAATAAACTGGTATGTGGACACTATAGACTCCCTCTATTGGGACAATAACATCAGGATTGAAGTAATGCTGGTGCACACCCTTCAGGACAGTCACCAATGGACCTTCCTGATCATGGGGTATGGTGTAGGCATCCCATTCTACCTACTAGGGCCAATGGTTGATAAAGGCTAGTAATTGGATGATTCTAACAGCGTCTCCAATTACCCCATGTCCGATCCGGTGGAACAAGCTGCACAAGCTTTAATATGGCATCTTGTGCCCTCGTATATGTGGCGTAGGTGCCTACAAATACGGTAAGTTCAGCTAGGCTCTCCTGAGTGATTGGGGCTGAGCTCCATTCCCACCAACAACCTGTGGCTGGATGTGGCCCGGTCTGTGGAAGAAGGCCTCTGTTTTTCTAATCCTAGACAAACCACTCTTTTTTTTTTTTCTTTTCTTCTGATCAATGACTTATCAAAAATCCTAGCAATACCATAGAATCGAAAGAGGCTCCATCACACATGATAGATCAGATATGTTTGTTTATATACTTGACTACGGTCTATAAATATTAAGCCCTCGTGCTCCCATACACACAAGCATACACCCTCCTACCTCTAATATGAGGGCGAGGGAACTTTTTACTGTGAGGAAACATGACATTTGTGACATAATGTGTCAGCAGTATTGATCGTGGGGCAGATAAACCACAGATCACGCCCGACTGACCTTTCCAGGATTGCTCCATCAGCAGCATCATATCTTGGAGGCTAGGAATAGTATTACAGGGGATTTCTCACAATTCCAACCCACGTCCATGCCTGTCTAGGACATACGGACATCACGGTAGCTGACACATGGCTGCCAAATGGTAATAACGGTGCGGGGGAAACACCACGCTGGCCATAGTTTCCCACAGCAAAATCGGGACCAGGAATAGTGTAGACCTAATGACCTACGTCTGTTGCATTACAGAAGGGTGAGCAAGGGGATTCAAGAGGTAGGCATTAAAGGCCAGGAGCCTGAAAAAAGGCCATTACTCATTAGTGTCCATGTGGTGTAAATGATATATATTTGTATATGTTTGCAGCTTATCTACATGCATTGGATGAACACAATGGTTGGCTATTGTGGTCCCTATAAGTACCAAACTCCGTACTGTGAAAGGCTGAGGAACTATCTGGAGGCTAACTTAGCCTGGATGCAGGAGCAGATGGAGAAAGAGCAAGATCAGGATTACTGGCACCAGGTAAGATTAAGGATCACGTGTGTATGAGATGGCAACAATCAGCCTAGTGTAAACTACGTACAGCACTATGGAATATGTTGTTGCTATGTAATCAGTGAGCAATAAATAATGTAGCTGATATTTACAATAGAGATTCTGGAGAGAATTAGTCACCCCTGGCTTGCCAGTCACTAGGGGGCTTTATTACCAAGTAGCCTTGTAATCCCACCCAGAATAACAAAGGTAATACAGTGGGAAACCTGTGTATTTTAAGGAGCTCTTCTCCTTTCAGAAGATTTTCCTCCTGGCTTGAATTATTACTATAACATAAGCCACACTTTACTCTACCCTCCCCAGGTCCACAGCTTTGTCTCTGGCAATTGTGTATAGGCTGCAGACATGATGACACTTCAGCAGAACTGCAGCCAATTTCTGAACTTAGATGGGACAGGCTACTGAGCTCAGTGATTGGCTGCAGGGCTGTTGAGGTGGCATCACCGCTGCAACCAAACAGCAGAGACCAGGTCAGCCCCAGAGATGGAGCTAGACCCAGGGAGGGTGAGTAAATGTCCAGGATGATGATGGATTGATGGAGGATGGATTGATGGAGGATGGATTGATGGAGGATGGATTGATGGAGGATGGATTGATGGAGGATGGATTGATGGAGGATGGATTGATGGAGGATGGATTGATGGAGGATGGATTGATGGAGGATGGATTGATGGAGGATGGATTGATGGAGGATGGATTGATGGAGGATGGATTGATGGAGGATGGATTGATGGAGGATGGATTGATGGAGGATGGATTGATGGAGGATGGATTGATGGAGGATGGATTGATGGAGGATGGATTGATGGAGGATGGATTGATGGAGGATGGATTGATGGATGGCTAGTGGATGGATGGATGGCTAGTGGATGGATGGCTAGTGGATGGATGGATGGATGGATGGATGAATGGATGGCTAGTGGATGGATGGATGGCTAGTGGATGGATGGATGGCTAGTGGATGGATGAATGGATGGCTAGTGGATGGATGGATGGCTAGTGGATGGATGGATGGCTAGAGGATGGATGGATGGCTAGAGGATGGATGGCTGGCTGGCTAGCTGGAGGATGGCTGGCTGGCTGGCTGGAGGATGGATGGCTGGAGGGAGGATGGATGGATGGATGGATGGCTAGCTGGAGGATGGATGGATGGCTAGAGGATGGATGGATGGCTAGAGGATGGATGGCTAGTGGATGGATGGATGGCTAGTGGATGGATGGATGGCTAGTGGATGGATGGATGGCTAGTGGATGGATGGCTAGTGGATGGATGGATGGCTAGTGGATGGATGGATGGCTAGTGGATGGATGGATGGCTAGTGGATGGATGGCTAGTGGATGGATGGATGGATGAATGGATGGCTAGTGGATGGATGAATGGATGGCTAGTGGATGGATGAATGGATGGCTAGTGGATGGATGAATGGATGGCTAGTGGATGGATGAATGGATGGCTAGTGGATGGATGGATGGCTAGTGGATGGATGGATGGCTAGAGGATGGATGGATGGCTGGCTAGCTGGAGGATGGATGGCTGGCTAGCTGGAGGATGGATGGCTGGCTAGCTGGAGGATGGCTGGCTGGCTGGCTGGAGGATGGATGGCTGGCTGGAGGATGGATGGCTGGCTGGAGGATGGATGGATGGCTAGCTGGAGGATGGATGGATGGCTAGAGGATGGATGGATGGCTAGAGGATGGATGGATGGCTAGAGGATGGATGGATGGCTAGAGGATGGATGGATGGCTAGAGGATGGATGGATGGCTAGAGGATGGATGGATGGCTAGAGGATGGATGGATGGCTAGAGGATGGATGGATGGCTAGAGGATGGATGGATGGCTAGAGGATGGATGGATGGCTAGTGGATGGATGGATGGCTAGTGGATGGATGGATGGCTAGTGGATGGATGGATGGCTAGTGGATGGATGGATGGCTAGTGGATGGATGGATGGCTAGTGGATGGATGGATGGCTAGTGGATGGCTAGTGGATGGATGGATGGCTAGTGGATGGATGGATGGCTAGTGGATGGCTAGTGGATGGATGGATGGCTAGTGGATGGATGGATGGCTAGTGGATGGATGGATGGCTAGTGGATGGATGGATGGCTAGTGGATGGATGGCTAGTGGATGGATGGATGGCTAGTGGATGGATGAATGGATGGCTAGTGGATGGATGGATGGCTAGAGGATGGATGGCTAGTGGATGGATGGATGGCTAGTGGATGGATGGATGGCTAGTGGATGGCTAGTGGATGGATGGATGGCTAGTGGATGGATGGATGGCTAGTGGATGGATGGATGGCTAGTGGATGGATGGCTAGTGGATGGATGGATGGATGGATGAATGGATGGCTAGTGGATGGATGAATGGATGGCTAGTGGATGGATGAATGGATGGCTAGTGGATGGAGGAATGGATGGCTAGTGGATGGATGAATGGATGGCTAGTGGATGGATGGATGGCTAGTGGATGGATGGATGGCTAGTGGATGGATGGATGGCTAGAGGATGGATGGATGGCTAGAGGATGGATGGCTGGCTGGCTAGCTGGAGGATGGCTGGCTGGCTGGAGGATGGCTGGCTGGAGGGAGGATGGATGGATGGATGGAGGATGGATGGATGGCTAGAGGATGGATGGATGGCTAGAGGATGGATGGATGGCTAGTGGATGGATGGATGGCTAGTGGATGGATGGATGGCTAGTGGATGGATGGATGGCTAGTGGATGGATGGATGGCTAGTGGATGGATGGATGGCTAGTGGATGGATGGATGGCTAGTGGATGGATGGATGGCTAGTGGATGGATGGATGGCTAGTGGATGGATGGATGGCTAGTGGATGGATGAATGGATGGATGGAGGATGGATGGATGGCTAGTGGATGGATGGATGGCTTGTGGATGGATGGATGAATGAATGGATGGAGGATGGATGGATGGATGGCTAGTGGATGGATAGCTAGAGCAGGGGTGGGCAATTAATTTTCCCATGGGGCCGCATGAGAAATTGGGATGGTTTTAGAGGGCCGGACTAATATAATTAACTCAGTTTTACCCAATACTGTATATAGCATATATACTATCCCTTCATATACAAACAGTAAGTTACGGAGTGTGTGACCCCCCCCTCGTGGCCCTGCACGCACACATGTCCTTTTTTTCTCTGGCAGCAGAGGTGTCACACGGACCGCACACTGATGTGATCTGTGTGACATCAGTGTGACAAATACCAGAGAAAACACGGGTCTTTTTAATAAAAAGATTTTCTATATTTACCTAACTCCAGCGCTGCTGTCTCTGGCTCTGCTGCCTCCCGCTCCTTATCGCTGGTAATTATACTCACTGAATATTCACTGCAGTGAGCAGCTGGAAGCAGGGACAGCGCTGGGGACCGCATCGCTGGGTGAGTATACAGGTGTGTGTGTATGTTGAGAACCTGGAAGCCGGAGCATCTCGGGGACTCGTCACAGTTCCCAATGAACTCTGATGAACCCATGAAGCTGTAGCGTGGGTTTCGCAGGATGGTCATCAAAGTTCATTGGAAACTCTGATGACCTCCTGGAGGTCACTGTGCTTGCAGAATACTCACCTGTCCCTGCAGTGATGTCCTCAACGGTGCTGTGCCCGGTGCTGTCATCGCGATGCTCCGGCTTCCAGGTCCTGAGTGCGGTGAATAATCAATGAATGAGCAGTGGTCAGGAGCGGGAGGCAGCAGAGCTGAAGAAAGCAGGTAAATATGGAAAATCTTTTTATTTCACAGACTCGTGTTTTCTCCGGTACCTGTCACATGTATGCAAACAGGTACCGGAGAAACGCAATCAGGCCCTGTAATGGCGGTATGGCGCTGCAGGGGGCGGGGAGAGAGCACGTGGTACCCGATGTAACTCCTGTACCACTCGCAGTTACGGGCTTTTCTCTCTGCACGCACGCACACATACATACACACACGCACACGCTATATACATATATACACAAACAATCCCCATATACTACATCACTGCACCCCCATATACACCTGTAATATACATCACTGCACCCCCATATACACCTGTAATATACATCACTGCACCCCCATATACACCTGTAATATACATCACTACACCCCTATATACACCTGTAATATACATCACTGCACCCCCATATACACCTGTAATATAAATCACTACACCCCCATATACACCTGTAATATACATCACTGCACCCCCATATACATCACTACACCCCTATATACACTTGTAATATACATCACTGCACCCCCATATACACCTGTAATATAAATCACTGCACCCCCATATACACCTGTAATATAAATCACTACACCCCCATATACACCTGTAATATAAATCACTACACCCCCATATACACCTGTAATATAAATCACTGCACCCCCATATACACCTGTAATATACATCACTGCACCCCCATATACACCTGTAATATACATCACTGCACCCCCATATACACCTGTAATATACATCACTGCACCCCCATATACACCTGTAATATACATCACTGCACCCCCATATACTCCTGTAATATACATCACTGCACCCCCATATACACCTGTAATATACATCACTGCACCCCCATATACACCTGTAATATAAATCACTGCACCCCCATATACACCTGTAATATACATCACTGCACCCCCATATACTCCTGTAATATACATCACTACACTGCTATATACTCCTGTAATATACATCACTACATCCACATATACATCACTAGACCCCTATATACTATACCTGTAAAACTACATTGCCATATACTACATCACTCCCCCCAAATATTACTTACCAGTTACCCCCCTCACCTCCACTCCCCCCATTGTCCCCTCAGGTTACTAGTCACCACTCACCTTTCCCTCCTCAGACACCTCCGTACGGGCTCCCGCTGACATCCTTCTTCTCTTGTACGGCTCCCCGCTGAGCCACTTCCTCTCTCCGTACGGGCTCCGGCTGCTGCAACTTCTTCTCCTGCCGGGGCGGGAACTTTTCAAATTACACACACGCGCGCCGTACTGACGACATCAGGGCGCGCGCGTGTGTGTCACAGAGAAAGTGCCGGCAGGAAACAGAGGACAGATTCCTGCGTACCGCTGCTGCACTGTGCGGTGCTGCAGTATCTGTCTTCTGTTCCTTGCCGGCACGCAGCGTGTGATGAGGGCAATGTGACCACGGGCCGCCCGGAGCCTGGAGCTCCGGACAACAGGTCAGATTGCCCTCATCAGTGACCGGCCATAAAGGACGCCCGGAGCCAGGCGGGCCGGTCACAGAGAGTAGGCGGGCCGGATGTAGCCCGCGGGCCGCCCCTTGCCCAGGTATGGGCTAGAGGATGGATGGATGGATGGATGGCTGGCTAGTGGATGGCTGGCTAGTGGATGGATGGATGGATGGATGGATGGCTAGCTGGAGGATGGATGGCTAGCTGGAGGATGGATGGCTAGCTGGAGGATGGATGGATGGCTGGAGGATGGATGGATGGCTGGAGGATGGATGGATGGATGGATGGATGGCTGGAGGATGGATGGATGGCTGGAGGATGGATGGATGGCTGGAGGATGGATGGATGGCTGGAGGATGGATGGATGGCTGGAGGATGGATGGATGGCTGGAGGATGGATGGATGGCTGGATGACTGGAGGATGAACTGATCATGGACTGATGATGGATGGAGGATAAATTGATGATGGATGGAGGATAAATTGATGATGGACTGATGATGGACTGATGATGGACTGATGGACGGATGATGGATGGACGGATGATGGATGGACGGATGATGGATGGACGGATGATGGATGGACGGATGATGGATGGACGGATGATGGATGGACGGATGATGGATGGACGGATGATGGATGGACGGATGATGGATGGACGGATGATGGATGGACGGATGATGGATGGACGGATGGATGGATGGATGGACGGATGATGGATGGATGGACGGATGATGGATGGACGGATGATGGATGGATGGACGGATGATGGATGGACTGATGATTGATGGATGGACTGATGATTGATGGATGGACTGATGATTGATGGATGGACTGATGATTGATGGATGGACTGATGATTGATGGATGGACTGATGATTGATGGATGGACTGATGATTGATGGATGGACTGATGATTGATGGATGGACTGATGATTGATGGATGGACTGATGATTGATGGATGGACTGATGATTGATGGATGGACTGATGATTGATGGATGGACTGATGATTGATGGATGGACTGATGATTGATGGATGGACTGATGATTGATGGATGGACTGATGATTGATGGATGGACTGATGATTGATGGATGGACTGATGATTGATGGATGGACTGATGATTGATGGATGGACTGATGATTGATGGATGGACTGATGATTGATGGATGGACTGATGATTGATGGATGGAGGATGGACTGATGATGGATGGATGGACTGATGATTGATGGATGGACTGATGATTGATGGATGGACTGATGATTGATGGATGGACTGATGATTGATGGATGGACTGATGATTGATGGATGGAGGATGGACTGATGATTGATGGATGGAGGATGGACTGATGATTGATGGATGGAGGATGGACGGATGATTGATGGATGGAGGATGGACTGATGATTGATGGATGGAGGATGGACGGATGATTGATGGATGGAGGATGGACTGATGATGGATGGACTGATGATGGATGGACTGATGATGGATGGACTGATGATGGATGGACTGATGATGGATGGACTGATGATGGATGGACTGATGATGGATGGACTGATGATGGATGGACTGATGATGGATGGACTGATGATGGATGGACTGATGATGGATGGATGGAGGATGGACTGATGATGGATGGAGGATGGACTGATGATGATAATCCTCCAGCAGAAAGTTATCTGAGACAGGACAATCCTTTTTTAGGCTAGGGCCCCACTTTGCGTTCACCTACTTGCAGTTCTAAACGCACGTTTTGGGCTTAATTGATTTGACCAAAGTTGCCTTTTTCAGAAAATGCGTATTTACCGCGTTTTAGATGCGTTTTCAGCGCTTTTTACCTGCTTTTCCACCTGCGTTTTGATAGATGCGTTTTGAACATCATGACACTGCTAAATAAAGTTTAAATAGTCAAACTCAATGAAAAGACTGGAAAAAGAAACAAATCTATATTTTTCCCTGCCGCCCATGACAGCACCACCTGAGAGATAGGTTCAGCCCACATCAGGACAGGAAACCCACTGATAAAAAGGCGGCACCTCTCCTCCACATCAGTTTGGTTTCCTGTCCTGGTATGGACAACCCATTGCTGTCCCAGGTCCGACCCGGTGTGGAAGCCTGGTACTTACCAGAAGCCGGTGTTCGGGCCTGGTTGCACCCCCCTCGATCCCAGACCTCTGCGGCGGTGTGGCGCGGGCCTGGAGCGGGAGTTCGGCCCGGCGTCGCTCCAGGGAGGTGCGCACTCACGGCGGCCGCTGGAAGGCTCGTCCCTGCTGTGCAGCACGCTGGAGTGAAGCAGGACGCGACCGTAAGTGACGCGCGTACCCTGGTGACGTGCGCAGTGCGACCAGGAAGTGACTGGTGTGCGCATGCGCACTAGGATCCAAGATGGCGGCGCCCATGTAATGAGGGATCTCCGTTTAAAAGCGTGGCCGGCGCCTGGGACTGGTGAGTTTTCTCCTCCATTCTTCTCCATTATGGCAGGAGATTCACCCCGCAGCAGGGAGCAGCGTAAGGAGTCGCCGCAGCGTGGCTCAGAACGCGGCTCAGCGGATCGTTCCAGGAATACTGTGTCCAGCCCGGGCAGCGTTCGGTCGGTGGGTCCCAAGAGGACCAAAGGAGATAAGAATCCGCCTCCTGATCCGGTACAGAAAAAATGTACCTCCAAGCAGCGTCACAAGGAATGTGCAATATGCTAATCCTCCCTGTCTTCTGATTACAACAAGGCCCTATGTGCAGGCTGTATCCAGCAGACCCTCCTCAAAGAAGGGCCAGGGTTCTCGTCTGAATTACGTTCCATTATCAGAGCAGAAGTACAGGACTCCCTTAAATCCCTTAAGGGGGGCAAGAGACACAAGAAAGCTCGTCATCCTAAGCTGTCTACTCCCGATACCTCGGGTTCGGCTCATGACTCTCGGTCGTCAGGCTCCTCGGGATCCTCCCCCTCTGATTATGACTCCTCCTCCTCTTCTGATGAAGGTGGTCGTCCTTGTTTCCCTACTGCGGACATGGGACCCTTGGTGAAGGCGGTGCGTTCGACTATGGGAATGGTGGACCCCAGGGGACCTGAATCGACCCAGGAAGTCATGTTTGGGGGCTTGGACTCCAAAAAACGTAAGGGGTTTCCTATTCCCCAGAAGGTTCAGGGTCTCATAGCTGACCAGTGGAAGAAAGTGGACAAAAGATTGAATGTTAGCACTTCCCTTAAAAGAAAGTACCCCGTGGATGGGGAGGCGTCTACCTCCTGGGATAGAACCCCGAAGATTGATGTCGCTATTGCCAAGGCTTCCCGCTCCACTACATTGCCATTTGAGGACTTGGGGTCCCTTAAAGATCAGCTGGATAGGAAGGCTGATGGGTTTCTGAGAGGAACTTGGGAATCCACAGCTGGTGGCTTGCGCCCTGCCGTGACCAGCGCCTGTGTTGCCCGGTCTTTAATGGTGTGGCTTCAGCAATTGGAAGACCAGTTGAGAAATGACACTCCAAGGAAGGATATTATCTCGTCCTTGCCCTTAATACAGGGTGCTGCAGCCTTTATGGCAGATGCCTCGGTTGATTCCTTAAGACTTTTCGCCAGATCGGTGGCGCTTTCCAATTCCGCGCGTCGGGCCCTCTGGCTGAAAAATTGGAAGGGTGATGTCCAATCCAAGGGACGGCTGTGCGGCATGCCTTGTGAGGGTGCCTATCTTTTTGGCTCAGGCCTGGATGACCTCCTCACTAAGGCATCCGATAAGAAACAGGGGTTTCCGTTTTTTCCGGTGTCATCCTCTCGCAGCCGGCCCTTTCGGAGACGTCAGTTTTTCACAATAAAGTCCCAAAAACCGCAAGATCAGTGGAAGGACCGTAGAAAGAATACCTCGGGCTTTCTCTTTGGCAAACACTCCGATAATAAGACCAAACCCTCCCAATGACGCCAGTCGTCAGGTAGGGGGCCGGCTGTCCCTCTTCCTCCATGCCTGGAAGGCGATTTCCTCCAACAAATGGCTCCTTCAGATTGTGGCGGAAGGGTTGAAATTGGAATTCAGTTCACCCCCTCGGGGGTCTCTAATAATGACATCTTTGCGGTCCCCAGAGCAGCAGATGGCCTTGGAAGTAGAAGTACTGTCTCTCCTCTCGAGGAACGTCATTCAGGAGGTCCCCATAGGTCAAGAAGGGGACGGCTTTTACTCCACTCTGTTTCTGGTTCGGAAGCCGGACTCCACTTTCCGCACCATCTTTAACCTGAAAAACTTGAATTTGCATCTGGTGCAGCGAGTCTTCAAAATGGAGACCACGAAGTCAACTATCAGGCTGTTGTATCCAGAGTGTTTCATGGCGGTCCTCGACTTAAAGGACGCCTATTATCACATCCCTATTTTTCCGTCTCACCGGCGGTTTCTCAGGTTCGCACTACACGTCTCAGGGAGGCTGAGACATTTCCAATTCGCAGCGCTGCCATTCGGACTCGGACTTTCCATGGCCCCACGGATCTTCACCAAAGTCCTCGCGGACGTCATGGCACATGTCAGGGAACAGGACCTATTGATCGTTCCGTATCTGGACGACCTCCTGATAGTGGGTCAGTCGGAGCCTCTCTGTGCGACTCACGTGTCCAGGGTCATCACCATCCTGGAAGGCCTGGGGTGGGTGGTGAATCAAAAGAAGTCCAGACTCCAGCCTCTCCAATGTCAAGTCTTCCTGGGTCTCGTCTTGGACTCCACCAGCCAGTTGTGCCACCTGCCAGAGGACAAGGTCACCAGGATCTTGTCCTTGCGCTCTTCCGTAAGGAGTTGCCCAGGCATGTCCTTACGGCAGGCTATGTCGCTGGTCGGGACTCTTACCTCTTGCATCCCAGGAGTATGGTGGGCCCAACTGCGTTCCAGAATCCTCCAGATGGAGGTCCTTCGGTTTCAGAAACTGTTAGGAGGCTGTTTGGAGAGAAAAATTGACCCTGTCTGCAGACACCTTGCACTCCCTGGGTTGGTGGCAGGACCCCTCTCGCCTCCGGACGGGGGTTCCTTGGCTTTCCCCAGTCACGGACACTATAGTCACGGATGCCAGCCGTTGGGGGTGGGGTGCCCATCTGCGCCAACAGGTGCTTCAGGGTCCCTGGGACGCTCAGTTGGTCAGACAGTCCTCCAATTACAGGGAGCTCATGGCGGTTCTCAAGGCACTGGAGGGGTTCCTCCCCTTCTTGAGGTCGCCATGTTCGGATCCTTTCGGACAACAGGGTGACGGTGGCGTACATCAACCATCAGGGAGGCACCAGATCCCCTTCTCTTCTGACTCTGACTATGCGCATCTTCCAGCTGGCCGAACAACATCTCTCCTCCTTAACGGCTCTTCATATCAAGGGGACGGACAACGAGGAGGCAGACTTCCTCAGCCGGCACAGTCTCAGTCAGGGGGAGTGGTCCTTAGACCCGGAGGTCTTTCGCAAGATCACGCTTCTATGGGGTGTCCCTGTTCTAGACCTGTTCACTACCAAGGCGAATCGGAAAGTGGACAGGTTCTGTTCTCTCAACCCCCGAGACGATCCTGTTGCCCTCGATGCGTTTCAGATGTCTTGGTCCCAGGGCCTCCTGTACACGTTTCCTCCTCTGATCCTGTTGCCTTCGGTTCTCTGGAAAATCCGGGACGATAGAGCGGAGGTTATTCTCATCGCCCCCTTCTGGCCAAAGCGGGCATGGTTTTACTGGCTGCGGACACTGTCTCTGGTGGATCCTTGGGTTCTCCCGGACACCCCTCATCTCCTTTCCCAGGGCCCAGTCCGTCACCCCCCCCCCCCCCCCTCCCCAACCCGGCTCTCCATTTGACGGCCTGGCGTTTGAGCGGCGACTGCTAACTCGACGGGGGTTTTCATCTGGCTTAGTAGACACTGTTTTTCACAGTAGAAAAGCGGTCACCACGGCCATTTACGGGAGGGTCTGGAAGCGTTTTCTCCTTCAGTCTGGGGCTCGGGCGGAGAAACACCCCCCCCCCCCTCCTATCTCGGCTATTCTAGAATTCCTCCAGAGGGGGTTGGAATTGGGGCTCTCCACCAGTACGCTCAAGGTGCAGGTGTTGGCCTTAGGGGCACTGTTTTAATTGTAGTCTGGCACAGAATGAGTGGATTTGCAGGTTCATTAAATCTAAGTCCAGGTCTGTACCTGTTCAGGCTCCCAGGGTTCCCCCATGGGACCTCAATTTAGTGTTGGATGCCCTCACAGGGCCGCCGTTTGAACCCTTAGTGGAGGTCCCTCTCAAACTGTTGTCACTTAAGGTTTTTCTCCTCGTCGCACTCACCTCGGCCAGGCGGGTGGGGGATCTCCAAGCCTTGTCTGTAGTTCACCCTTATACTCAGATTCTGAATGATAGGGTAGTGTTGCGGACTGATCCCTTCTACCTGCCCAAGGTTTCTAAACCCTTTCATCGGTCCCAGGAAATCGTGCTCCCTTCCCTCTGTGACCCCCCCCCCCCCCTCATAGCGAGAAAGAGGCTAGGTTGCACACGTTGGATGTCAGGAGGGCCTTAATCACGTACCTAGATAGGACTAGGGAATGGAGGAAGTCTCAGGTCCTGTTTGTCACTTTTCAGGGGCATTCCAGGGGGCATGGGGCTTCTAAGGCTACCTTGGCTAGATGGGTCAGGGATGCCATCGGCTTGGCATACTCGGCTAAAGACACCACTCCTCCTCAGGTCATAAGGGTGCACTCCACTAGAGCAGTGTCTACGTCTTGGGCGGAGAGGGCGGATGCCTCTATTGACCAGATCTGTCGGGCGACTACTTGGTCGTCTCCTGGTACTTTCTTTCAGCACTATAGGCTGGACTTATCCTCCACAACTGACCTTTCCTTTGGGAGACTGGTTTTACAGGCGGTGGTCCCTCCCTAAGGTGCTGGTCTATATAAATCTCTCAGGTGGTGCTGTCATGGGCGGCAGGGAAAAATCTTAATTACTCACCGGTAATGGGATTTTCAATAGCCCATGACAGCACCCTTAGTTCCCCCCCCCTATTCACTGGTTGTGGGCACCCTTCGGGGAGTGTTAGAGTTATTGGTGTTTTTCCTTGGGTGGTGGTGTGATTAATCTGTTTATTGTGTTTTGTCGGTCCTCTCTGGCTCTGAAAACCTACTGATGTGGAGGAGAGGTGCCGCCTTTTTATCAGTGGGTTTCCTGTCCTGATGTGGGCGGAACCTATCTCTCAGGTGGTGCTGTCATGGGCTATTGAAAATCCCATTACCGGTGAGTAATTAAGATTTTTATGAAAAATAATGAAAATAATTTAATGAAATTATAGCGGTTATCTGATATTTAATGGAAAAATTAGCAATAATTTATTAAAATTCTTATTTTTAATTGTCGGATTGTGTGTGTGTGTGTGTGTGTGTGTGTGTGTGTGTGTGTGTGTGTGTGTGTGTGTGTGTAAAGGGACATATGAAATCATTATTTTGAAGTCCAAAACGCATGTTTTCTGCACTGGAAAAGCAGGTAAAACGCAGGAATTTGCTGGAATTTTGGTTTTTGCCATTTCTCATAGACTTCAATGTTGGCAAAACGCACCCAAAATGGCAAAAACAATTGACATGCTGCTTCTTTGAACGCATGGTTTTTGCCACAAAATATGCAAATTAAACGCAGCGTTTTACGCAAAGTCTAGAAATCTCCATTTTTGCATAGATTTTGCTGGGAAATCAAAACGCATGCCTTTTGGCATGAAAGAGGTGCTTCTCAAAACGGACCTAAAAAGCACCAAAAACGCAGGTGAAAACGCGAATGCGGTGTTTCTCCAACAATCAGCTTTCACTCCATGTGCTGTCTAAATCCAGTTGTCTACAATGACTTTTCTGCATGGGTACATTATACATTTTGCAAGCCACAAACAAAACTATGTATGTCCTGAAAGTATCCCTGCATCAAAGGCAATGAGCTGATATACTGGTACACGTAGTAGAACTGGCCTGTACCATACTCCTCCCATATTATCGGCCCATCCTTCAGGAGTTCTTCTTTCCGTTTCCTCTGATAGCACTGCTATTTTCACCAGCAATACAGAAAATTCCACAGAACTGCAATGGGAAGGATCCATCTTCTATACAAATGGTTTAATCTTAATATAAAGTGAACTTGTGTATTTGTAGGTTCGGCTTGCACTGCTGCAACTGAAGGGTCTGGAGGACAGCTATGGCGGCATCATCTCCTTTCCCCAGAAACAGTTCACAATCAGTCCCTTTGGATTCCTGTAAGCTTTCAAGTTTAAGAATGAATAGTATTTGTACACAGTACATACAATCTGTGCATACTAGACACAGCCCTGATAAAAGGCGTATATGTAATGTAGGCATATGTTGCACCTTAACCCCTTCACGACCATGGACGGATATATCCGTCATGGAGCGTGTCCCATTAAGCCCCGCCCCCTGCCGCGGGCAGGCGGCGGCGGTCGGCACACATCGGCTGTTTTCAACTGCTGACGTGTGCCTGCATGTTGCGAGTGGAATTGCTTCCAAAGTCTGGCAGTGAGATCTATATGCGCGCGGCCATGATTTTTACTTACTGCTGCCCCCACCGGAAGTCACGTGCGTGATCACGTGACTTTCGGTGGTTGCCATCGTAGCACAGGGTCATGTGATGACGCCTGCAGCTATGAAGTTTCACTTTCGTTTTCCCTCAACCGAGAGCAGAGAGAAACAGGAAGTGACTGAATCTGCTGTTTACAGCTGTATAGCTGTGATCAGCAGATAGATAAGAGTGATCGGATTGCTGATCGCTATAGCCCTTTAGGGGGACTAGTAAAATAAAATAAAAAAAGTGAAGAAAAAGTTTTAAAAAATAAAAAAAACGACAAAAACCTAAGTTCAAATCACCCCCCTTTCCCCCCATTGAAAATTAAAGGGTTAAAAAATAAATAAATATACACATAATTGGTATCGCCGCATTCAGAAATGCCCGCTCTATCAAAATATAAAATCAATTAATCTGATTGGTAAACGGCGTAGTGGCAAAACAAATTCCAAACGCCAAAATTACGTTTTTTGGTCGCCGCAAGTTTTACGCAAACTGCAATAAAAGGCGATCAAAACGTAGTATCTGCGCAAAAATGGTACCATTAGAAACGGCAGCTCGAGACGCAAAAAATAAGCCATCACTGAGCCATAGATTCCAAAAATTGAGAACTCTATGGTTTTCGGAAAATGGCGCAAAACGTGCGCCACTTTTATTGGACAGCTTGTGAATTTTTTTAACCCCTTAGATACAAATAAACCTATACATGTTTGGTGTCTACAAACTCGCACCGACCTCAGGCATCATACCCACACATCAGTTTTACCATATAGTGAACACCGTGAATAAAACATCCCAAAAACTATTGTGCCATCACACTTTTTTTGCAGTTTTTCCACACTTGGAATCTTTTTGCTGTTTTCCAGTACACCATATGGTAAAACTTATGGTTTCATTTAAAAGTACAACTTGTCCCGCAAAAAACAAGCCCTCATATGGCAAGATTGAGAGAAAAATTATAAAAGTTACGGCTCTCGGAAGAAGGGGAGCAAAAAACAAAAACTGAAAGTGCCCTGGGGCTCAAGGGGGTTAATATGTACCTACATTTCACCAAATGCAACCACAGTAAGTGCTGCATGATCTAAATTGCTTTTGGTGTATGTAATATCTATTTTTTTGCATGGACTGTAATGATTCTCAACATTTTATTTTGTGGAAAGCTTTAACCTGATCATTCTACCAGCACTATTGGTGCTAGCTTTTCCTTTCCATTTTTTGCTCACTTGCTTTGAAATTGACTACTGAATCCCTGAGCTGAATGAAAAGCCTCTTTTATTACGCCCCTATGCACTTTGATAAGCAGGAGTCACCCTGACTTTCTGTAATGCATCTCTGCTGCCAGAGACAGATTGTGATCGACAGTGAGACACCACCCCTGGTCTCCGGAATTGGGGTGATTTTTTTTTTTTTTTTTCCTTTTTATTTTTCTTCAGGCTGAAATGTAATGTTGGCTAAAGTATTTTATTAGCCAATGCAATGACTATCAGATCAGTCATTGACCATTTAATAATCCTTTCAAAGGTTGAATAATCTGCTAAAATGTCAATAAAAATAGTAGCAATACAAAATACATACTGCAGTATAATGATCACAGTATCGCAGCCTGGTGGGTTGTATAATTTATCCCAGGTCGTGAAATAATTGCTTTGTCTGATTATGATGAATGGATGTACATATCAATTAGAAGTGGGCAGTTGTGATTGTAGTTACACGGGGAGATAACTCATGACATCGGGGTCCTTGTGAAATTCATGTGGGTATACAGTGATTGTACAGTAGATATACTGTAGACTCTTTTCCCTAAAGTGAACACTTCTCCCATGTTTTCAGTTCTATAAACCCCCCCCCCCCGTCCTTTGGTTACATCTCTGCCACTATGTTATCACATGGTATACTTGAGAATATGAGAACTGTTGGGTTTAATTGTTCCATGTGATGGAATTGAGAACGCTGCAGGCAATCGTTGGCCTGTGATAGGCAGCAGAAATCAATAGACAGTGTCACAAGATCATCAGGCGCACATCACTTAAACAGAGTTGGATCGGAAAATGCATTTTTTTTTTAATTTTTTTTATTTATTTCTATTAGGCACATTATATACACTGAAAAGGGGCTGTCCAGTAATGGCAAGCAGCTTCAGTTGTTAATCTTATTTCCATGTCAGACTGTTTCAGCTCGGTGGTGACTTAGAAGACCTAGAAGCGGCGTTGAATAAGACCGATGCCTCCAGAGAGGTGGGCTCTGGGTCCTGCTCTGCTCTCATCAAGCTTCTTCCCGGCAATAAGGATCTCCTGGTGTCTCATGTGACCTGGAACACGTACCAATCCATGTTACGGATCACCAAGAAGTACACACTTCCCTTTCGCACCAACCCCAGTGGTGAGCAAGAATCAGTCTCCGCTAATAAAAATGAGCATTTTGATTTTATAAGATTACTGTATGAGGAATAGATTGCAGTTCATCACTAAGTGGGTTGAATTGTAGCGGTCTGAAAGGGCTTTTCCAGGAATGACTTTTTTTTTTTTTTTTTTTTTTTTTTGGCCATAGACTCCCACTGTGTGAAATTAACAAACAGAGCTTGCACTCATCTGCTCCGGCGCACGCTCCTCACCACTGCCTCCGGGCTTTCACAAACGGCATTGGTGATGCCGCATCAGCCCTAGGCCAAGCTACTTGTAAATAAAGCAAATTCCAGGAATTCACTTTTAAGTTTAACTGTTTTACACAAGAAAAACTTCAGAACTTTTTAAAATACTTAATTCTTTTCATCTTTTTTTTTTTTTTCTGCTTGCTCTTGCTGATGATTCTTCTGTAAAGACATGGATTTGTGCTAAAAGTTGATCTATTTCCATTTCTTTATCCTCAACAAGTGTACTTAAAGAGAATCTGTCACAAGCTTCTTGCTATGAAATCTGAGAGCAGTATAATATAGAGGCAGAGACCCTGATTCCAGCCAGGTGACACTTAGTGCGCTGCTTGGTGCAGTTTTAATAAAATCGCTTGTTTTATCTGGTATAGATCTACCAGCTCTCTTAATTAGGAGCTCTATATAACCCTGCCCACACCACTTCCAGCTTTTTACCAATATACAGTGTACACAGAAAGCTGACAGTCAGTGGTGTAGGCGTGGTTGGATTACCTGACAAAAGGTTTCTAGTCCTGTGATAATAATCTACTGATGATTTTATAAAAACTATAGAAGTAGTCCAGTAAGTGACACACACGGTGGCTCAGTGGTTAGCACTGCAGTCTTGCAGCACTGGGGTCCTGGGTTCAAATCCCACCAATATCTGTAAGGAGTTTGTATGTTCTCAATGTGTTTGTGTGGGTTTCCTCCCACACTCCAAAAAACATTCTGATTTAATTTAACTCTAATTTAGAGATTAAAAAAAATAAATAAAAATGGGGTCCATCTTATACTCCGGTGTTGTCTTACCGGAGGGGGGCGGCAGCAGTGGTGGAGCGGGTCACAGGAGGCAGAGGCTGTGCAAGCAGCAGTGGCAAGTCAGTGGAGGCAGCTGCGAGTCAGTGGCAGCAGCAGGTCAGTGGTGGAGCAGGCTGGTGCGGTGAGTGGCCCAGTGTGTCCACAGTCCCGATTCATATTTTGGTGCCCGGAGCGGTACGTGCGTAGATCGACTTCTCATCCAAGAGCTCGATCTGCGCACGCGCTGACTTCCGGCACCATCTTTGAAAACTGGGACACTCGCCGCACAGCCACCCGCCCGCCCGCCCACAGAGTGGCAGCCAGCAGGCCGCCCACCCGCAGTGACAGGCAGCCGGCACCGATAAGCAGCCGGCCGCCCGCACACAGAGCTGCAGAGACAGCCCCCTCCCCGGTAAGCTATATTCGGATTTTAAGACGCACCACACATTTTCGTCCCAAATTCTTGGGAGGAAAAGTGCATCTTATAATCGGAAAAATACGATATATATAATTTTATTTATATAATTTTTTTCCCCCAATTTAATTTTTTTTTTTTTTTTTGAGCCAAAACCAGACATGAATTAAAAGCAAAATATAAATTTCTATTTATTCTATTCTAATTATTAAGGAGGCTACTGGCGGGAAGAGTACTTCCATGCCACAAACCAAAACCAGGAAACCTGCCCAGGATAGGAATCAGTCGAGGTTTCGTTCCTTTCGTTCCTCCAACTGGTCGTCCGCTAAGCCCTCGGCCTCGTCCAGTAACACTGCCAAGGACCAAAACTCCAGCTGGCGCACAAAAGCGCGTCCACAGAAGACCGCAGGAGCTGCTGCCACTAAGGCAGCCTCCTCTTGACTATCTGTCCGCACCAGCAACGTCCTTAGTCGGTGGCAGGCTCTCCCACTTTGAAGACGTGTGGTTTCAACACGTCTCCGATCAGTGGGTGCGGGATATTATCTCCCACGGCTACAGGATAGAATTCTCTTCCAGCCCGCCAAACAGATTTTTTTCTGTCAACTCCCCCCTGCTCCAAGGCCGCCGCCTTCTCACAGGCCGTGGCATCCCGGCAGGCCAACGGAGTAATTGTACCGGTTCCCGCCCGGGAACGGTTCAGAGGTTTCTACTCAAATCTCTTCCTAGTCCCCAAAAAGGACGGTTCCTTCCAGCCCATCCTGGATCTCAAGCTTCTCAACAAGCATGTTCAGGTGCGGCATTTTCGCATGGAGTCCCTGCGGTCTGTCATTGCCTCAATGACCCAAGGGGATTTCCTGGCATCCATCGACATCAGAGATGCCTATCTGCATGTGCCAATTGCAGTTTCACACCAGCGTTGGCTACGTTTTGCAATCGGAGAGGAACATTTCCAATTTGTGGCTCTCCCCTTCGGGCTGGCCACGGCCCCTCGAGTATTCACCAAGGTCATGGCAGCAGTGGTTGCGGTTCTGCACCTACAGGGGTTGGCAGTGATTCCTTACCTGGACGACCTTCTAGTCAAGGCTTCATCCAGCGCAGACTGTCAGCGGAGTGTCTCGCTCACTCTTGCCACTCTAGCCCAATTTGGGTGGATTGTCAATCTTCCCAAATCCACTCTGACTCCGACTCAGTGTCTCACGTACCTAGGGATGCAGTTCGAGACTCTGCCGGCACTTGTGAAGTTGCCCTTAGTCAAACAGCAGTCCCTCCAACTGGCGGTGCGCTCTCTGCTGAGGCCCCGCCGTTATTCCATCAGACGCCTGATGCAGGTTCTGGGTCAGATGGTGGCATCAATGGAGGCTGTTCCCTTTGCCCAGTTCCATCTGCGGTCACTGCAGCTGGACATTCTCCGCTGTTGGGACAAGCGGCCTTCCTCCTTACACAGGTTAGTGGCTCTGTCGCCACAGACCAGGAGTGCCCTTCAGTGGTGGCTTCGGCCTCTCTCTCTGTCTCAGGGGCGCTCCTTCCTGACTCCGTCCTGGGTGATTCTCACCACGGATGCCAGTCTTTCCGGCTGGGGAGCGGTATGTCTCCACCATCGAGCGCAGGGCACTTGGACTCCGTCCGAGTCAGCCCTCTCGATCAATGTGCTGGAAACCAGAGCTGTGCTCCTAGCTCTCCTAGCCTTTCACCACTTGTTGGCGGGCAAGCACATCCGAGTCCAGTCAGACAACGCGACAGCAGTTGCCTACATCAATCACCAAGGCGGCACACGCAGCCGCCTGGCAATGCTGGAGGTACAACGCATTCTTCAATGGACGGAGGACTCCAAGTCCACCATATCCGCAGTCCACATCCCAGGCGTGGAAAACTGGGAAGCAGATTATCTCAGCCGTCAAACCGTGGACAGTGGCGAGTGGTCCCTGCATCCGGCAGTGTTTCAGTCAATCTGTCGCAAGTGGGGCACTCCGGAAGTGGATCTAATGGCATCCCGTCACAACAACAAGGTTCCGGTTTACGTGGTTCGCTCCCACGATCCTCAGGCCTTCGCCGCGGACGCTCTCGTTCAAGGTCCCAGTTTCGTCTGTCCTACGTGTTTCCCCCTCTAGCTCTTTTGCCCAGAGTTCTGCGCAAGATCAGAATGGAGGGCCGTCGAGTCATTCTCATTGCCCCGGACTGGCCCAGGCGAGCTTGGTACCCAGACCTGCTCCATCTGTCCATAGAGGTGCCGTGGCATCTTCCGGACCGTCCAGACCTTCTCTCACAAGGTCCGTTTTTCCGCCAGAATTCTGCGGCTCTCAGATTGACGGCGTGGCTCTTGAGTCCTGGATCTTGACGGCTTCTGGTATCCCTCCTGAAGTCATCTTCACTATGACTCGGGCCCGTAAGTCTTCCTCTGCCAAGATCTATCACAGGACTTGGAAGATTTTCCTGTCCTGGTGTCGCTCTTCCGGCCATTCTCCTTGGCCTTTTTCCTTGCCGACCCTTCTGTCTTTTCTACAGTCCGGTCTGCAGCTGGGACTGTCCCTCAATTCTCTCAAGGAACAAGTCTCGGCTCTGTCAGTGCTGTTCCAGCGGCGTCTCGCCCGGCTGGCTCAGGTCCGCACCTTCATGCAAGGTGCGTCTCACATCATTCCGCCTTACCGGCGGCCCTTGGATCCCTGGGACCTCAATTTGGTTCTCACGGCTTTGCAGAAGCCCCCCTTTGAATTTCTTAGGGAGGTTTCTTTGTTTCGTCTTTCACAGAAAGTGGTCTTTCTAGTGGCCATAACTTCCCTCAGGAGAGTCTCCGATTTGGTTGCGCTCTCTTCGGAGTCACCTTTTTTGGTTTTTCATCAAGACAAGTTGGTTCTCCATCCGACTCCGGACTTTCTCCCTAAGGTGGTTTCTCCTTTCCACCTTAACCAGGACATTACCCTACCTTCCTTTTGTCCGGCTCCCGTTCATCGCTTTGAAAAAGCGTTGCATACTCTGGATCTGGTGCGGGCGCTCCGGATCTATGTGTCTCGCACCGCTGCTCTTAGGCGGTGCACCTCTCTTTTTGTGCTAACCACAGGTCGCCGTAAGGGCCTCTCTGCTTCTAAGCCGACCTTAGCCCGTTGGATCAGGTCCACCATTTCGGAGGCGTACCTGTGTTCTCAGGTGCCTCCCCCGCCGGGGATCAAGGCACACTCGACTAGAGCTGTCGGTGCCTCTTGGGCTTTCAGGCACCAGGCTACGGCTCAGCAAGTCTGTCAGGCTGCCACTTGGACTAGCCTGCATACCTTTTCAAAGCACTACCAAGTACGTGCTCATGCTTCGGCAGACGCATCCTTCAGGCGGCTGTCGCCCATTTGTGAAGTTAGGCTCCGCCTACTTCTCAGTTGTTCTGTTTATTCCCACCCATGGACTGCTTTGAGACGTCCCAATGTCTGGGTCTCCCATAGGAACGATAAAGAAAAAGAGAATTTTGTTTACTTACCGTAAATTCTTTTTCTTATAGTTCCGTATTGGGAGACCCAGCACCCTCCCTGTTGCCTGTTGGCAATTTCTTGTTCCGCGTGTTATCACCGGCTGTTGTTGTTGACAGAGTCTCCGGTTGTTCTGGTTCTTGCTCTGTTTTTACTTGTGGGTGGCTATTCTCCTTCAGCTTTTGCACTAAACTGGTTAGATCTGGCTCTCCAGGGGGTGTATAAGCTCGGAGGGAGGAGCTACACTTTTGAGTGTAGTACTTTGTGTGTCCTCCGGAGGCAGAAGCTATACACCCAATGTCTGGGTCTCCCAATACGGAACTATAAGAAAAAGAATTTACGGTAAGTAAACAAAATTCTCTTTTTCCTGGAAGTCTATTCTACATTATACTTGAAGGACTCTTCCCATAACGTCTCCTTCTCTGCAGGATCCTCTGCAGTGCCAGGCTCCGTGCAGACCTTCTCTTCTTACCCAGGAGCGATCTTCTCTGGTGATGACTTCTATATACTGAGCAGTGGGCTAGTGAGTAACCATTCCCGATTTTCATTGTGAAAATGTCCCCACTGTAACCCTTCCGGCACTCCTTTCTATGGTATATTTTAATTGGTGATACAGAATGGCAAATATAATTTACAGTGGAACCTCGCTTAACGAGTAACCCACTTAACGAGAATTTCGCTTAACAAGCAAAGCTTTGTGTAAATGTGTAACTCGATTTACGAGAAAGCTTTGCTGTGCAAGCAAAATCCTCACCGCACACGTCCGGTTCCGTACATCCACCACGCTCTGACCCGCACTTGCAGTCCACACACACACACACACACACACACACACACACACACACACACACACACACACACACACACACACACACACACACACACACACAAAATTATGCTCAGCTTACCTTCCATTCCACCACCGGTCTCATGGTTCTTGTAGTTCCCGGGTACAATGCAACTTCCTCGCGGCGAACTACAAGACCCAGGAAACCTGCGATGGAACGGAGGTAAGGTGAGCTTATAATATAGTGTACCTTCCGTTTCATCACCGGCCTCCTGGGTCCTGTAGTTCGCCGCTCCACTCCAGGCTGTGGATCGGCATCCATAGCGACGAAAAAGGAACTTCCTGGTTCCTGTCACCGCTACTCAAAGGCAGCGCGCTGGCCAATGAGAGGCAAGCGGCTCTGCCTTTGACGTCAGTGCTCTGGCCACGGAAGTTCCTCCCTCGTCGTTATGGTAACCCGATACTCGGCCCGGCCCCGTACCAGAGAACAGCAAGTCCCAGGAGACTGGTGATGCAACGGAAGGTAAGGTGAGCATATAATATGTGTTTGTGTGTGTTTGTACGTGTGTGTGGAATGACACAATATGGGACCAGGATGGGACATTTAACAAGTTGTGGAACGAATTGTCAGCATTGCAATGATTTCCTATGGGAAATCTTGCTTTGCTGAACGAGTAACTTGGTTAACAAGCACAGTCCCAGAACGGATTGTTCTCGTTAAGCAAGATTCCACTGTATTTATTTAATGATGGGTGGAGAGTTATGGGCAGTGGGTTGATTTGTCATTGAACGATATGAAAGTAGCTCTCTCGGAAATACCATGTACCATAAATGCCAACCCAGAAACTCCTCTACAGGCGGCCTGTTTCGGGGTGCTTGCTCCTCATCAGTGTAGTGCAGAGTCCGGAGGTCTGAGTGCAATGCCCTTGAGACGACGTGGGGAAAGTATTGGATTTCTTGTCTCCACCGGGCTCAGGTCACGGTGGAGAGGAGGCCCACACAGCGCCGGAGGGAAGCGCTGTGCTGGGGGTCGCTGGCTGGCACTGTGCTACCTTCATTTGTGGGACTGAGCAGGATGCCGCGCAGTAGCTCCACCCACAGATGAAGTTCAAACCAGGAGGATGCAGTGAACGCTGTGGTCTACGCGCCTTAAAGGGACGGCAGCCACAGATTCCTGCTGAGGACTGCGGTCCCCGGAACTCGGTCCGGGGGCAGCAGAACTGACTAAGGCGAGTGGGCCCCAGCCCACGAGCAGCGGAACTGACGAGGCAGAGTGGGCTCTCCAGGGCCCCGGCATTTGCCCGGTTGTGTCGGGTGCTGACGCCGACCCTGCCTACAATATATAGATAAAATCATGTTCTCCTATGCAGCTCAGTGTATTGTTGAACATTACAGATTTCCCATAATGTCAACAATAAGGATCTTCAACAGGACCCCGACTGTCCTGCCATAGTCCTCTGTGATTGCTATGCAGGGTGGAAGAGGGAGCAGGGCAATGGCAGATGAACACCAGCTGGCATACCATTTAAAAGCCCCTGTCCGAGATGGATATGGTGTATTAAATTGTTGACAGCTGCAGTAAGATATGTATATTTATGTGTGTGTGTGTTATATATTATGTTGGGTCCAGAAATATTTGGACAGTGACACAATTTTCGCGAGTTGGGCTCTGCATGCCACCACATTGGATTTGAAATGAAACCTCTACAACAGAATTCAAGTGCAGGTTGTAACGTTTAATTTGAAGGTTTGAACAAAAATATCTGATAGAAATTGTAGGAATTGTACACATTTCTTTCCAAACACTCCACATTTTAGGAGGTCAAAAGTAATTGGACAAATAAACCAAACCCAAACAAAATATTTTCTTTGTCGCTCCATTGGGAGACCCAGACAATTGGGTGTATAGCTTCTGCCTCCGGAGGCCACACAAAGTATTACACTTTAAAAAGTGTAACCCCTCCCCTCTGCCTATACACCCTCCCGTGCATCACGGGCTCCTCAGTTTTATGCTTTGTGTGGAAGGAGGCACACATCCACTCATCATCTCATTTTAGTTATATCGGTTGGAAGAAAAGTGGGCCCCCACGGGGCCCCCGGCATGTTCCCTTCTCACCCCACTATGTCGGCGGTGCTGTTAAGGTTGAGGTACCCATTGCGGGTACAAAGGCAGGAGCCTCATGCCGTCTCCTTCACCATCCCTTAGCGGCTCTGGGAGAAGTGGGATCCTGAGCGGTCATCCAGTCACTGGGACCGTGCTCCCTCCGCAGCCCCTGGGGGAATCTGTCGGACAGGAGTTTGTTTATCCTCAGGGACCGGGCCCTGCATCACTAAGGTACTCTGTACCCCCATGGGGGATGTGCATGGAGTGCCTTCATCCCGGACGCTGCAGCAGCTGCTTATTTGTGTCAGCCGGCGGACTTCCGCGCCGACTGCGCCTGTTTGTCGGCCGCGGTATTAAATTTAGTCCCCGGCTTCAATTGCGGCCTAGTAGCAAAACTCCCGCCCCCGGGCCTGTCTATCAGTGATAAGGGCGGGACTGGCGACCTGACGTCGGCTGTGAGGGCCAGGGCATCCTGTATGTTCCTCCCCCCCTCACTGATCACTGTGGGGACTCCAGATTCCCGCACTTTTCTAGCGCCGCCCACGGCTCCTCTCCTCCCCTGAGAGCTCCGGCAGCCATTTCTTTGGCATTCTGCCTTTGGAAGATTTCCTGGAAAGAGCTCTGCAATGCTGGGAGACCTAAGGCAGGGAATCTGGAGGACACACACTCCGCTTTTTAGCGGTCGGTAAGCCACACCGGTCACCCGGTGCTGGTCCCCTTAGGGTGCCGGAATAGATACCATATATATTTATATATTTCTGTTCGGTCGGGCTGTATACCCTTCCCATATACCCTCAGTGATCACTCTCCTGGGAGTCAACAGCATGTCGTCCACAAGGAGCAAGGGTGCCAAGACATAGGGTTATTTTGCGACCTGTACCTCTTGTGCGGCTAAGTTACCTGCGGGTTCCACCTACCCTCACTGTGAGCAATGCTCAACCAGGGACAGAGTTTGCAGTTTTTGCTGAAAAACTCTCTGAGTCACTCTCACAATCCATGGCTCAGTCTATGGACAAATGGTCTGCCAAGCTGCTTGAAGCTTTGCAGTCCAGACCGGTCCCTACACAGGCCCCGGGCCCTGTTGGATCTTCACCCCCAGGCCCCTCTCTGCCCGCGCCGCAGCACGTTCCCAGGGGGGGCCTAGGTCTCACGTGGAGGACTCCGGCCCGGACCACACCTGTGGAGGAGTCGACTTCTCAGCAGGAGAAACACCAGTTTCGGTTCCCTAAACGTACACGGAGTGCGTTTTTCCATCACTCTAACTTCAGAGATGCTGTCCAGAAGCCCAGAGCGGTTCCGGACAAGCGCTTTACTAAGCGCCTTACTGACACACGTTACCCCTTCCCTTCTGACGTTGTTAAGGGTTGGGCTCAATGTCCCAAGGTGGATCCCCCAGTCTCTAGATTGGCGGCTAGATCTGTGGTATCGGTTGCAGATCTATCATCGCTAAAGGATGCCACTGATAGGCAGATAGAGCTCCTGATGAAATCCATCTATGAAGCCACGGGCGCGTCTTTTGCCCCGGCCTTTGCAGCCGTGTGGGCACTACAAGCTATCTCAGCTTGTCTGGCTGAGATTAATGCGGTTACACGTAATTCTGCTCCGCAGGTTACGTCTTTGACTTCCCAGGCGTCAGTTTTTTCTTCCTACGCCATGAACGCAGTTTTAGACTCTGCTAGCCGTACAGCGGTGGCATCTGCTAACTCTGTGGCAGTCCGCAGGGCCAGGTGGCTGCGCGAATGGAAGGCAGATTCGGCCTCCAAGAGGTTCTTAACCGGTTTGCCGTTTGCTGGCGACCGATTGTTTGGCGAACGATTGGATGAGATTATTAAGGAATCTAAGGGAAAGGACTCCTCCTTACCCCAGTCCAAACCAAAGAGACCTCAGCAACGACAGATACATCGAGATTTCGGTCCTTTCGTCCCTCCGCCAAGCCCCAATCCTCTTCGTCCAGCAGGCCGGAGAAAGGCCAGAGGAACTCCTATGCGTGGCGGGCTAAGTCACGCCCCCAAAAGGCCGCAGGAGGCACTGCTTCCAAGGCGGCCTCCTCATGACTCTCGGCATCCCCGAACCGCATCCTCGGTCGGTGGCAGGCTCTCCCGCTTTTGCGACGCCTGGTGGCCACATGTTCAAGACCGATGGGTGAGAGACATTCTGTCTCACGGTTACAGGATAGAGTTCAGCTCTCGTCCTCCGACTCGTTTCTTCAGAACATCTCCGCCCCCCGAGCGAGCCGATGCACTTTTTCAGGCGGTGAACGCTCTGAAAACAGAAGGAGTTGTGATCCCTGTTCCCCTCCAGGAACATGGTCGCGGCTTTTACTCCAACTTGTTTGTGGTGCCAAAGAAGGACGGCTCGTTCCGTCCCGTTCTGGACCTCAAACTACTCAATAGACATGTGAGCACCAGACGGTTTCGGATGGAATCTCTCCGCTCTGTCATCGCTTCAATGTCACAAGGAGACTTCCTAGCATCAATCGACATCAAGGATGCTTATCTCCATGTGCCGATCGCACCCGAACATCAACGCTTTTTGCGCTTCGCCATCAGGGACGAACACCTTCAGTTCGTGGCATTGCCTTTCGGCCTGGCGACAGCCCCACGGGTGTTCACCAAGGTCATGGCATCTGTTGTGGCGGTCCTACACTCTCAGGGACACTCGGTGATTCCCTACTTAGACGATCTTCTGGTCAGGGCACCCTCTCAGTTGGCGTGTCAAAACAGCCTTTCCGTCGCTCTGGCGACTCTCCAGCAGTTCGGATGGATCATCAACTTTCCAAAATCCCAGTTGACACCGACCCAATCACTGACTTACCTCGGGATGGAGTTTCATACACAGTCAGCGGTGGTCATGCTACCGCTGGACAAACAGCTTTCTCTGCAGGCAGGGGTGCAATCTCTTCTTCGGGGTCAGTCACACCCCTTGAGGCGCCTCATGCACTTCCTGGGGAAGATGGTGGCAGCGATGGAGGCAGTGCCCTTCGCACAATTCCATCTGCGGCCACTCCAATGGGACAGGAGGTCGACCTCACTCGACAGGAACGTCTCTCTTTCCCTTGCAACCAAGACGTCACTTCAGTGGTGGCTCCTTCCCAACTCTGTCGCAGGGGAAATCCTTCCTACCCCCCACCTGAGCTGTGGTCACGACGGACGCGAGCCTGTCAGGGTGGGGGGCGGTTTTTCTCCACCACAGGGCTCAGGGTACCTGGACTCCGATAGAGTCATCCCTTCAGATCAATATTCTGGAGATAAGGGCAGTGTATCTAGCCCTATTGGCCTTTCATCGGTGGCTGGAGGGCAGGCAGATCCGAATCCAGTCGGACAACGCCACGGCCGTCGCGTACATCAACCACCAAGGCGGCACTCGCAGTCGTCAAGCCTTACGGGAAGTCCGACGAATTCTGCAGTGGGTGGAAGCCACAGCTTCCACCATCTCCGCAGTTCACATCCCGGGCGTAGAAAACTGGGAAGCAGATTTTCTCAGCCGACAGGGCATGGACGCGGGGGAATGGTCTCTTCACCCAGACGTGTTTCGAGAGATCTGTCGCCGCTGGGGAACGCCGGACGTCGATCTCATGGCGTCACGGCACAACAACAAAGTCCCGGCATTCATGGCCCGGTCTCAAGATCACAGAGCTCTGGCGGCGGACGCATTAGTTCAGGATTGGTCGCAGTTTCGACTTCCCTATCTGTTTCCTCCTCTGGCGATGCTCCCCAGAGTGCTGCGCAAAATCAGATCCGACTGTCGTCGCGCCATTCTCGTCGCTCCAGATTGGCCGAGGCGGTCGTGGTACCCGGATCTGTGGCATCTCACGGTGGGTCAACCGTGGGCGCTCCCAGACCGCCCAGACTTACTGTCTCAAGGGCCGTTTTTCCATCTGAATTCTGCGGCCCTCAACCTGACTGTGTGGCCATTGAGTCCTGGCTCCTAGCGTCCTCAGGGTTATCTCAAGATGTCATTGCCACTGAGACAGGCCAGGAAACCAACGTCCGCCAAGATCTATCACAGGTCTTGGAGGATCTTCTTATCCTGGTGCTCTGACAAGGGTTTTACTCCCTGGCCCTTTGCCTTACCCACTTTTCTTTCATTCCTTCAATCCGGAATG